>NC_083232.1:7015866-7068366 GCF_032191835.1 Heteronotia binoei
ATTTTGAGCTTTAGATATAATTGCACATAGTTACCTATTGTTTCCCTAGAATTGTTGCAACCTTGAAAAGATATAATTCATTCGTTTGAAGTATTCTACATAGCAAATTTGTTGTTAGCTCTTCATTTTTTGATGGTTATTCTCCAGCAAGACTATACTGCAATTGTCGGCTGCTAACCAGTATTATTCCTGTAAATTACTTGTTTAAATAAATGCAATTAAAAAGAAGAAGAAGAAATTAGATTTATATCCCGCCCTCCACTCCGAAGAGTCTTGGAGCGGCTCACAATCTCCTTTACCTTCCTCCCCCACAACAGACACCCTGTGAAGTAGATGAAGATATTGGATTTATATCCCGCTCTCCACTCCGAAGAGTCTCAGAGTGGCTCACAATCTCCTTTACTTTCCTCCCCCGCAACAGACACCCTGTGAGGTAGATGAAGATATTGGATTTATATCCCACCCTCCACTCCGAAGAGTCTCCAAGTGGCTCCAAATGAGACCGCACCATCGATTTATACAGGGGCATTATGATATGGCTGATTTGTTTTCAATTCCCTTCCTAATAATTCCCAGCATAGCGTTGGCCTTTTTTTATTGTAATTGCACACTATCTTGACATGTATTGGGATATTTGGCTAATATAGTAAAGTTTGGCCACAGTCCTAGAAGTGTGATATTGAGTGCGGTGAATAAATCTCCCAAGAAGTAGACTGCAAAAAGAAAAAGAAAAAGGGGGGGGGGGGGGGGGGAGGTAAACTTGCGTTTGTTCAAGTGGATCCACACATGCAAGTTGTACTCAAAAGAAGCGTAACCTAAATATGACTTTCCCTAATAGCAAGTGGTCAGCTTGTCTGGCATCATGTGTGTATCTATCATTGTTTCTATCTACAGGAGAGACCTGTGAGATATGTTCTCCATGGAAGGCCATGTGAAGAAGGGAGAGAGAGCGCATATTTTTCTTTTTACACTAGAGTTAAGAAGAAGAAGATATTGGATTTATATCCCGCCCTCCACTCCGAAGAGTCTCCAGAGCGGCTCGACATCCTTATCTTCCTCCCCCACAACAGACCCCCTGTGAGGTGGGTGGGGCTGAGAGGGCTCTCACAGCAGCTGCCCTTTCAAGGACAACCTCTGCCAGGGCTATGGCTGACCCAAGGCCATTCCAGCAGGTGCAAGTGGAGAAGTGGGGAATCAAACCCGGTTCTCCCAGATAAGAGTCCGCACACTGCACACTACATACACCAAACTGGCTCTCCAACAGGGTCTCACTGAATTGATATTAGAATTCCACAATTAAGAAGGATACATTTATGCATCAGTCTCCTATGTGTCCCCCCCCCAAAAAAAAATTAAATCCAAAAATAGTGGCCATAGAAAACTTATCTTGTTCTTGTTTAGTCTTCGCACCTGTTTTAAAACAGCATTATGTTGTATTGCTAATTCGCTGTTCACACTCTATTTATATGAATGAACTATTAACTTCCATTTCAACATATCTGAGAAAGTGCGCATGCACATGAAAGCTCATATGAACATATGAAGCTGCCTTCTACTGAACCAGACCCTTGGTCCATCAAAGTCAGCATTGTCTACTCAGACTGGCAGCGGCTCTCCAGGGTCTCGAGCGGAGGTTTTTCACACCTACTTGCCTGGACCCTTTTTTGGAGATGCCGGGGATTGAACCTGGGACCTTCTGTTTCCCAAGCAGATGCTCTACACTGAGCCACCATCCCTCCTACATATGAAGCTGCCTTCTACTGAATCAGACCCTTGGTCCATTAAAGTCAGTATTGTCTTCTCAGACTGGGCAGCGGCTCTCCAGGGTCTCCAGCTGAGGTTTTTCACACCTATTTGCCTGGACCCTTTTTTGGAGATGCCAGGGATTGAACCTGGGACCTTCTGCTTCCAAGCAGATGCTCTACCACTGAGCTACCATCCCTCTCTAAGGTCAGTCTTGTCTACTCAGACTGGCAGTGGCTCTCCAGGGTCTCAAGCTGAGGTTTTTCACACCTACTTGCCTGGACCCTTTTTAGTTGGAGATGCCGGGGATTGAACCTGGGACCTTCTGCTTACCAAGCAGATCCTCTACCACTGAGCCATCGTCCCTCCCCTAATTATACCGTGAATAAAACCTAGTTGGTCTTAAAGGTGCCACTGGATTCAGACTTTCACTTTACACAGCTGTCTACTTGGAGTCATCTTTTATATTGTGTGGGTATCAGTTGAACACATGACGTTTCCTTCCACTGGTCCATCAACCCTTGGTCCATCAAGGTCAGTCTTGTCTACTCAGACCAGCGGAGGCTCTTCAAGGACTCATGCAGAGGTCTTTCCCATCACCTCCTGCCCAGTCCTTTCAACTGAAGATGCCGGGGTTGAACCTGGGACCTCCTGCATGCCAAGCAGATGCTCTACCACTGAGCCACTGCCACTCCCAGTTGTAGACAGATGACTTTAAACTGGAAATTGCCTTGAACACAATGGCAAGAAGGCGGCACGGAAGGAAGTCATATCAATACAATCTGGATGAGGTCATAATAGTCACCATCGTCTTCCATCCAGGGACTCCAGGAGATGCACAACAGGATCTAGGAGGTCTTCCAAGTAGGCCCTTAAGAGACCCACCCCTCTAAGAACATAACGTAAGAGAACATAAGAGAAGCCACGTTGGATCAGGCCAATGGCCCATCCAATCCAACACTCTGAACACACAGTGGCAAAAAACAACAACAACCCAGGTGCCATCAGGAAAATGTCACTGAACATCACTGAAAATGTCAAGACAGTGTGCGATTGCAATAAAAACGGCCAACGCCATGCCGGGAATTATACAAATGGTGAAATCAATGTTATGGTCACTGCTCCCAAGTGGTGCAATCACTTTTACATCTCTCACCAAGTCTTGGGCATTACTTAGGACCAAATCCAGGATCATCCTGCCCCAATGGTGGCGGCTACAAGCATAGCCAGCTTCAGGAGGGGATTGGATAAAAATATGGAGCACAGGTCCATCAGTGGCTATTAGCCACAGTGTGTGTGTATATATATATATATTGGCCACTGTGTGACCCAGAGTGTTGGACTGGATGGGCCATTGGCCTGATCCAACAGGGCTTCTCTTATGTGACACAGAGTGTTGGACTGGATGGGACACTGGCCTCATCCAACATGGCTTTTCTTATGTTCTTATGTGATACAGAGTGTTGGACTGGATGGGCCATTGGCCTGATCCAACATGGCTTCTCTTATGTGACACAGAGTGTTGGACTGGATGGGTCATTGGCCTGATCCAACATGTCTTCTCTTATGTTCTTATATGACACAGTGTTGGACTGGATGGGCCATTGGCCTGATCCAACATGCCTTCTCTTATGTTCTTAGGAGGTCCATCAGTGGTATGACTGATATGAGGTCTTGTGTGGCTGAAGTGCTTCCCAAGGGTGATTGTGTGTGCGTGTGTGTGTGAATCAGCAGATGAAGCACAAATCAGAATTTGAAAGCAAATACAGCATCCAGAGTGCGATCCTGATGGAAGCTGGGTTCAGGTAGCCAGCTCGAAGTTGACTCAGCCTTCCATCCTTCTGAAGTCAGTAAAATGAGCACCCAGCTTGCTGGGGGGGAAGTGTAGATGACTGGGGAAGGCAAAGGCAAACCACCCCATAAAAAATCTGCTGTCAAAACATTGTGATTCAACGTCACCCCAGAGTTGGAAACGACTGGTGCTTGCACAGGGGACTACCTTTACCTTTTAATAGCATCCTTTGGCACTCTTCTTAAGTTTGTGCTCTTGATTTGCGTCAGACAAGAGAGTAGTTCCCAAGTGTCACTCTCATCCTTCTTTGATGAGAAAACAGAACTATTCCCCCACCACCACCCTCACTTGTGTCTACAGTTTGGGGGCAGAAGCAGAGAGGGTTGAGGAGCACGCAGCTGAAGCTGGAAAGGCAGAATTTGTAGGCTTTTGCGGGGGGGGGGGGGGGAGGGGGCGGGATTGAGCAATGGGATTTCCAGAGAGTCCAATCAGTGAAAGAAATCCAGGGAGAGCCTGATAGGAACGATAGAGATTTTGGTTGCCGAATGTATTGATAAAAGTCTGTGAACCCATGTGTGTGTGTGATGGGGGGAGGGGGAAATCAGTGAGGGACCTCAAGAAAGAAACACGTCTCTGCCCCCCCCCCCCCTTCTTGGCTACATGTTTTCCCAACCAAGAGCACCCTCTAGAGGTTACCAATCTAGCCACCAAGGTTGCTTGTTTTTCAATCTAATCCAGTAAAGCCTGTTTGAACCCAGATCTGCCCACACCCCCCCTACCAGGTTCTCCCTGGTATAGCCAGGAGATCCAAAGATTGTCTGGCAGTCTGAAGTTCTAGCTCTTTTTTTAGCATCATTTTTTAGCATATTTGGGGCGAGGGGTGGGGCTGGAAAAGTTGTGCCTGGTTTGGCTTCAAGTGGAGGAGGGGCGGAATAGAATGCGGTTCTCCAGAGGGGGGAGGGTCACATGAACAGACACACAAATACCAAAAAAAAAAAAAGGTGGTCACCGTGACATTATAAGAACATAAGAGAAGCCATGTTGTATCAGGCCAATGGCCCATCCAGTCCAGCAGTCTGTGTCACACAGTAGCCACAAAAACCAGGTGCCATCAGGAGGTCCATCAGTGGGGCCAGGACACTAGAAGCCCCTCACACTGTTGCTCCCCCAAGCAACAAGAAGACAGAGCTTCACTGCCTCAGACACAAGAAACATAAGAGAAGCCATGTTGGATCAGGCCAATGGCCCATCCAGTCCAACAAAAACAGTGCCATCAGGAGGTCACCAGTGGGGCCAGGACACTAGAAGCCCTCCCATACCCTGACTTCCTCAGGCTTCCCACCAAGTCTCCAGGAATTTTCCAAGCCAGAGTTGGCAACCCTAGTTTTGGGGTGGCTTTGCACTGCCAGCAGCTGTTTGCAATCCCTGGCTTCGAAAGCAAACGCCTCTGCATTGAGTCATCCTGTGACCCGCCGCATAACTCACCCTCCTGCTCCGGAAAAGTAAATTTGCTTTGCGGAGAGCCTGAAAATGTGCACTTTAAGATTAAGGCGAGGGGTGAGACCCAATTCATTTACACAAAGGACTGGCCTGATGCATTCCGCGCGAGTTTCTCTCACCGCAAGCGAAATTTGTTGCCGCTGCAGTCATGAACATATGAACATATGAAGCTTGCCTTATACTGAATCCGACCTTGGTCCATCAAAGTCAGTATTGTCTTCTCAGACTGGCAGCGGCTCTCCAGGGTCTCAAGCTGAGGTTTTTCACACCTATTTGCCTGGACCCTTTTTTGGAGATGCCGGGGATTGAACCTGGGACCTTCTGCTTACCAAGCAGAAGCTCTACCACTGAGCCACCGTCCCTCCAGTCTTGCATTCTTCCTTGATTCGGGGTCCTTTGGGGGGGGGGGCAGCTTTTCCTTCTCTGTGGCTTTGCAAAAGAGGGATTGTGTCAGGGCACTCTCTCCGCTTGATCGGATTTCTCTTCCAGCAGGTTGACCTGAATACCTGCACGAGGGTTGCAGGTATCCAACAGCTATGGCGTCTTCTTGGGGCACGGGGATGTGGTAGGATTGCCAGCCTACATGGGGAGCCTGGAAATCACCCAGAATAACTACTACACGGGGTGGGGGGGAGGGCAAACTGAGGCTCTGGAGCTGCAAGCGGCTCTTTAATACGTATTTTGTGGCACTCAAAGCTCCCACCTCCCCATCAGCTGGCTTGGTTTAGTTAGCCAGTTTGGTGTAGTGGTGAAGTGCGGGACTCTTATCTGGGAGAACCGGGTTTGATTATCCCCTCCTCCACTTGCAGCTGCTGGAATGGCCTTGGGTCAGCCATAACTCTAATAGAGAGCCAGTTTGGTTGTAGTGGCTAAATGTGCAGACTCTTATCTGGGAGAACCGGGTTTGATTCCCCACTCCTCCACTTGCAGTGCTGGGATGGCCTTGGGTCAGCCACAGCTCTAATAGAGAGCCAGTTTGGTGTAGTGGTTTAAGTGCATGGACTCTTATCTGGGAGAACCAGGTTTGATTCCCCACTCCTCCACTTGCAGCTGCTGGGATGGCCTTGGGTCAGCCATAGTGGTTAAGTGAGTGGACTCTTATCTGGGAGAACCGGTGTTTGATTCCCCACTCCTCCACTTGCAGCTGATGGTATGGCCTTGGGTTAGCCATAGCTCTAATAGAGAGCCAGTTTGGTGTAGTGGTTAAGTGCAGGACTCTTATCTGGGAGAACTGGGTTTGATTCCCCACTCCTCCACTTGCAGCTGCTGGATGGCCTTGGGTCAGCCATAGCTCTCACAGGGGTTGTCCTTGAAAAGGCAGCTTCCGGGAGAGCTCTCTCAGCCCACCCACCTCATAGGGCGTCTGTTGTGGGGAGGAAGGCAAGGGAGATTGTGAGCCGCTCTGAGACTCTGAGATTCATAGTGGAGGGCAGGATGTAAATCCAAAAGAGCCTGTTTGGTGTAGTGATTAAATGCGTGGACTCTTATCTGGGAGAACCAGGTTTGATTCCCCACTCCTCCACTTGCAGCTGCTGGAAAGGCTTTGGGTTAGCCATAGCTAATGCAGGAGTTGTCCTTGAAAGAGCAGCTGCTGTGAGAGCCCTCTCAGCCCCACCCCACCTCACCGGGTGTCCGTTGTGGGGGAGGAAGGTCAAGGAGATTGTGAGCTTGCTCTGAGATTCAGAGTGGAGGGCAGAAATATGAACCCAAACCCAATGTCCTTGGGGAAGGGATTTGTCTCTTTAAATTACTCCTCCAACCCAAGTCAACTGGCAGCTTGGACAATGCATTTAAAATTGCTTTCTTTTCACACTCTCCCTCCTCTCATCCCCATCTATTTTTCTTTCTTCCATACTGCCTTCCATTTGCAGCTGCTGAAATGGCCTTGGGTTAGCCTTGAAAGGGCAGCTTCTGGGAGAGCTCTCTCAGCCCCACCCACCTCACAGGGTGTCTGTTGTGGGGGAAGAAGATAAAGGAGATTGTAAACTGCTCTGAGATTAGAGTGAAGGGCGGGGTATAAATCTACAGTCTTCTTCTTCTGCATTAGATTTCTGATTGGTTCTACCACCCTCATCCTATTGCAAAATTGAATGAATATCCCCTCCTGTTTGCTGTAATGTCTCACTCAGTGTAATCTGCCTTGAGTCCAAGGGAGAAAGGTACACTCTAAATCCCCAGTTTTTGTTTCGAGAAAAGCAAGATCTGTCCCTTTTCATTGTGGGGCAATGCAGGGAAGGTTTGTCTCTGCAGCAAAAAGGACTAGCGATGTGCTTTTCTGTTTTTAAAGGTGGGAATTCAGAGAACTTGATATGCAGATTGTTCTGTCATTACACAATATTGACTGCATCCTTACAATATTCATTTTGCACTGCTTTCATTGGGCGAAGGAGGTGGGAGGGGAATGCAAACAGCAAATCTGATAAGACACATTCCAAGGCACACATTTTTGAAATTGGCTGTTCCTGGCTCTTGTACTTCATCGGAATTGTGTAAGGCCACTCGATCGGCGGATGCAAATTCATCATTTTTGGATCCTTAACAAAAGGCCATTCACCGGTGACAACGCAGGCCTTCCTTTCGCCTGAACAGCGCAGGAGAAAAATGGGAAATCCAGATGCACAGATAAGAAACATTCCAGCAGCACTTGGAGCTCTCCAGCTAGCTGAACAGCCAGATGGGGAGCGGGTATTTCAACAACTCTGAACATGATAGAGGTAGTTGGGCGGTTTGAGGGCCGAGTAAGGGAAGACCTGCTGTGTTGCTGACCAGAAAGCTAGCACCAGCTGAGTTCCTTCTAGAATAAGTTTGCCTTCCTTTCCCCGCTGGAATTATACAGTTAGAGCACTACTGGAGGTGTAAGTCAAACAGCAAGGGACCAAGAGCTCCTTGCCCCATTTCCTACAGCCCTTATCTCTACTGTGTTTTGCTCTCATTGCTGTAAGCTGCTCTTCCGGGGGAGGGACGGTGGCTCAGTGGTCGAGCATCTCCTTGGGAAGCAGAAGGTCCCAGGTTCAATCCCCGGCATCTCCAACTAAAAAGGGTCCAGAAAATAGGTGTGAAAAACCTCAGCTTGAGACCCTGGAGAGCCGCTGCCAGTCTGAGTAGACAATACTGACTTTGATGGACCGAGGGTCTGATTCAGTAGAAGGCAGCTTTCTAGGAAGGAAGGAAGGAAGAGGGGGCTCAGTGGTAGAGCATCTGCTTGGGAAGCAGAAGGTCCCAGGTTCAATCCCCGGCATCTCCAACTAAAAAGGGTCCAGGCAAGTAGGTGTGAAAAACCTCAGCTGGAGACCCTGGAGAGCCGCTGCCGGTTTGAGAAGACAAGACTGACTTTGATGGACCGAGGATCTGATTCAGTAGAAGGCAGCTTTCCATGAAGGAAGGAAGGAAGGAAGGAAGGAAGGAAGGAAGGAAGGAAGGAAGGAAGGAAGGAAGGAAGGAAGGAAGGAAGGAAGGGGGACTCAGTGGTAGAGCATCTGCTTGGGAAGCAGAAGGTCCCAGGTTCAATCCCCGGCATCTCCAACTAAAAAGGGTCCAGGCAAGTAGGTGTGAAAAACCTCAGCTGGAGACCCTGGAGAGCCGCTGCCGGGTTTGAGAAGACAAGACTGACTTTGATGGACCGAGGATTTGATTCAGTAGAAGGCAGCTTTCCATGAAGGAAGGAAGGAAGGAAGGAAGGAAGGAAGGAAGGAAGGAAGGAAGGAAGGAAGGAAGGAAGGAAGGAAGGAAGGAAGGAAGGAAGGAAGGAAGGAAGGAAGGAAGGAAGGAAGGAAGGAAGGACATCTGTTCAAACCTGAGGCGACTAAAGGCTCACTCCAAGACAATGGAAAAACTTATCCGAGAGCTACTGTTTGCTGATGATGCTGCACTCGTCTCCCACTCGGTATCAGCTCTCCAGCATCTGACGTCCTGCTTTGCAGAGGCTGCCAAGCTATTCGGCCTAGAAGTTAGTCTGAAGAAGACAGAAGTTCTCCACCAGCCTGCACCCCCAGGAAGATTATCACCCTCCTGCATCACTGTGGGTGAATCAGTTCTTAAGACAGTCCAGCAATTCAGCTACCTGGGGTGCATCATCTCCTCAGATGCCAAGATCGACAAGGAGATTGACAACAGAGCTGGCAAAGGCAAACCGTGCATATGGCCGACTGCACAAAAGAGTGTGGAGCAACAAGCATCTGAAAAAAGGCACAAAGATCAATGTTTACAAAGCGGTTGTGATGACAACCCTCATCTACGGCTCCGAATCGTGGGTTTTATACCGTCATCACCTGCGACTCCTTGAGCGCTTTCATCAGCGCTGCCTTCGCACCATCCTCAACATCCACTGGAGTGACTTTGTGACCAACACTGAAGTCCTCAAGAGGGCGGAGGTTACAAGCATCGAGGCACTGCTGTTGAAGACGCAGCTGCGCTGGGCAGGGCATATTTCTAGGATGGAAAAACCCACCGCCTTCCAAGATTGCCCTGTATGGCGAACTTTCCACCGGCCATCGAAATAGAGGGGCACCAAAGAAGAGGTACGAGGACTCCTTGAAGAAATCCCTTGGCACCTGTCGCATCAACCATCACCAGTGGTCTGACCTCGCCTCAGATCGCAAAGCATGGAGGCACACCATCCACCAGGCTGTCTCTTCCTTTGAGAACGCACGCATAGCTGGTCTTGAGGACAAAAGGAGACTGAGGAAGAATCGCACTGCTACAGCACCAACCCCGAATCAGACTTTTCCCTGCAGCCACTGTGGCCGGACTCTGCCTGTCCCGCATTGGTCTTGTCAGCCACCAGCGAGCCTGCAGCAGATGTGGACTACTGCACCCTTCTTAAATCTTCGTTCGCGAAGTCAAGCTGAGAGAGTCTCTGCGTAGCAACCCTTGACTTCCTTGGTGGTCTCCCATCCAACTACTATCCAGGGCTGACTCTGCTTGGCTTCCAAGACCTCATGAGATCTGGTTAGCTTGGGCCATCCAGGTCAAAGCAAGATGTCCAGAGGTGGATGGCCATTCCCCTGCTTCTGCGTAGCAACGCTGGACTTCCTTGCTAGTCTCCCATCAAACTACTATCCAGGGCTGACTCTGCTTAGCTTCTGAGATCTGGTGAGACGAGGCAAGCCTGGTCCATCCCAGTTCCAAGTGAGATAATACTTAAACAATAAGAAATAAGGTGAACTTTTGGGGAAGCCAGGGTTAAGGGTGACGACTCAGCAGACTTCAAATGGAAATCCAGTTCCGATTTCATTCCAGCATTCCTGAGACCAGTTTGCACATGTCGGTCGATCTTCCGATGACCTCATCACTCCGTGCTGGGTGACTGACAGGCAAATGTGAGAAAACAGGCCACCGAGAAGCATCACTCCCAGCCAGCGTACCCTCTAAGCTGAGTTAGTGTGAGCTAGCTCACAGATTTTTAGAAGAAGCTAGAAGATATTGGATTTATATCCCGCCCTCCACTCCAAAGATACTCAGAGGGGCTCACAATCTCCTTCGCCTTCCTTCCCCACAACAGACACCCTGTGAGGTAGAAGAAGATATTGGATTTATATCCCGCCCTCCACTCTGAAGAGTCTCAGAGGGGCTCACAATCTCCTTTACCTTCCTCCCCCACAACAGACACCCTGTGAGGTAGATGAAGATATTGGATTTATATCCCGCCCTCCACTCTGGAGAGTCTCAGAGCGGCTCACAATCTCCTTTACCTTCCTCCCCCCCACAACAGACACCATGTGAGGTAGATGAAGATACTGGATTTATATCCCGCCCTCCACTTCCGAAGAGTCTCAGAGCGGCTCACAAATCTCCTTTCCCTTCCTCCCCCACAACAGACACCATGTGAGGTAGATGAAGATATTGGATTTATATCCCGCCCCTCCACTCCGAAGAGTCTCAGAGGGGCTCACAATCTCCTTCACCTTCCTTCCCCCCACAACAGACACCCTGTGAGGTAGATGAAGATATTGGATTTATATCCCGCCCTCCACTCCGAAGAGTCTCAAAGGGGCTCACAAACTCCTTTCCTTACCTTCCTCCCCCACAACAGACACCATGTGAGGTAGATGAAGATATTGGATTTATATCCCGCCCTCCACTCCGAAGAGTCTCAGAGGGGCTCACAATCTCCTTCGCCTTCCTCCCCCACAACAGACACCATGTGAGGTAGATGAAGATATTGGATTTATATCCCGCCCTCCACTCCAAAGAGACTCAGAGGGGCTCACAATCTCCTTTACCTTCCTCCCCCACAACAGGCACCCTGTGAGGTAGATGAAGATACTGGATTTATATCCCACCCTCCACTCCGAAGAGTCTCAGAGGGGCTCACAATCTCCTTTCCCTTCCTCCCCCCACAACAGACACCCTGTGAGGTGGATAGGGCTGAGAGGGCTCTCACAGCAGCTGCTGCCTTTTCAAGGACAACCTCTGCCAGAGCTATGGCTGACCCAAGGCCATTCCAGCAGTTGCAAGTGGAGGAGTGGGGAATCAAACCCGATTCTCCCAGATAAGAGTCCACACACTTAACCACTACACCAAAACTGGCTCTCTATTAGAGCTATGGCTTGACCCCAAGGCCATTCCAGCAGCTGCAAGTGGAGGAGTGGGGAATCAAACTTCGGTTCTCCCAGATAAGAGTCCACACACTTAACCACTATGCCAAAACTAGCTCTTTTAGCCTCCAGCTGACACATTTTTCTCTTAGCTCAGGAAGGATGACCCCAGAGCGCAATGGTTTATGCAGCAGCTCAAAACTTGAATGCCAGTTTCTCACAAGGTAGAATTGTTGCTCACAAGGCTCTGCAGCTTAGAAGGAACATTGCTCCCAGTCCTGTTTAGCACAAGCAGTGCTGCATTTGCAACAGTGAATTTTCTGACTTCTCCCCTTTCCATAAGCGCAGTATACCATTGACTCTCTGCATGTCCTTCCCAGCTGTCTGTTCACTAAACATACATGAACACACACTGAATCTTGCCTTGTACTGAATCAGATCATTGGTCCATTGAGGCCTGAACTGTCTACTCAGAACGGCAGCAGCGCTCCAGGGTCACAGGCAGAGGTCTTCACATCACCTCCTAACTGATCCTTTAACTAGAGATGCCAAGGATTGAACCTGGGACCTTCTGCATGCCAAGCAGAGGTTCTTCCCCTGAGTCATGGCTCCTCCTCCTGGCTCTCCAGGGTCTCAGGCTGAGGTCTTTCCCATTACCTCCTGCCTGGTCCCTTTTCACTGGAGATAGCAGGGATTGAACCTGGGACCTTCTGCATGCCTAGCAGAGGTTCTTCCCCTGAGTCATGGCTCCTCCTCCTGGCTCTCCCGGATCTCAGGCTGAGGTCTTCCCATCACCTCCTGCCTGGTCCTTTTCTACTGGAGATGCTGGGGATTGAACCTGGGACCTCCTGCATGCCAAACAGAGATTCTTCCCCTGAGCCATGGCTCCTCCTCCTGGCTCTCCAGGGTCTCAGGCTGAGGTCTTTCCATCACTTACTGCCTGGTCCTTTTCACTGGAGATAGCAGGGATTGAACCTAGGACCTTCTGCGTGCCAAGCAGAGGTTCTTCCCCTGAGCCATGGCTCCTCCTCCGGGCTCTCCAGGGTCTCAGGCTGAGGTCTTTCCCATCACCTTTTGCCTGGTCCTTTTCACTGGAGATAGCAGGGATTGAACCTGGGACCTTCTGCATGCCAAGCAGAGGTTCTTCCCCTGAGCCATGGCTCCTCCTCCGGGCTCTCCAGGGTCTCAGGCTGAGGTCTTTCCCATCACCTTTTGCCTTGTCCTTTTCACTGGAGATAGCAGGGATTGAACCTGGGACCTTCTGCACGCCAAGCAGAGGTTCTTCCCCTGAGCCATGGCTCCTCCTCCTGGCTCTCCAGGGTCTCAGGCTGAGGTCTTCCCCATCACCTCCTGCCTGGTCCTTTTCTACTGGAGATGCTGGGGATTGAACCTGGGACCTCCTGCATGCCAAACAGAGATTCTTCCCCTGAGCCATGGCTCCTCCTCCTGGCTCTCCAGGGTCTCAGGCTGAGGTCTTTCCCATCACCTTTTGCCTTGTCCTTTTCACTGGAGATAGCAGGGATTGAACCTGGGACCTTCTGCATGCCAAGCAGAGGTTCTTCCCCTGAGCCATGGCTCCTCCTCCGGGCTCTCCAGGGTCTCAGGCTGAGGTCTTTCCCATCACCTTTTGCCTTGTCCTTTTCACTGGAGATAGCAGGGATTGAACCTGGGACCTTCTGCACGCCAAGCAGAGGTTCTTCCCCTGAGCCATGGCTCCTCCTCCGGGCTCTTTAGGGTCTCAGGCTGAGGTCTTTCCCATCACCTTTTGCCTTGTCCTTTTCACTGGAGATAGCAGGGATTGAACCTGGGACCTTCTGCATGCCAAGCAGATGTTCTAGCACTGAGCCATGGACCCTCCTCACAAAGCTGCCTTCTACTGAATCAGACCCCAGTCAGGCCCATAGCTACAGTGGGGTCCAGGAGGGGAGGCAGGCCCATCCTTTCAATGCCCCCTCCAATTGTATGGCCCCTCTATTGGAGGGCCTCCAATCTGCCCCCTTTGCTCACCACCACTCATAACAAATAGTAGCATTGCTGATCATGTTTTCGCTTTCTTCTCTTCCCTTCCTTAACATAGCATGCAGAGCTGGGGGGGGGGGGGGGGGAGGATGAGAGAATCTTCCTGTAGCCAGCCTTCTGAGCACCCAACTTCAGTTCAGAAGGTCTCTATCTCTCTGAGAGATGGGCACATCAGAAAGGGGTGAACATATGAACATATGAAGCTGCCTTCTACTGAATCAGACTCTTGGTCCATCAAAGTCAGTATTGTCTACTCAGACTGGCAGCGGCTCTCCAGGGTCTCAAGCTGAGGTTCTTCATGCCTATTTGCCTGGACCCTTTTTTAGTGGAGATGCGGGGGATTGAACCTGGGACCTTCTGCTTCCCAAGCAGATGCTCTGCCACTGAGCCACCGTCCCTCCCTAAAGTCAATATTGTCTACTCAGACTGGCAGCGGCTCTCCAGGGACTCAAGCTGAGGTTTTTCATGCCTACTTGCCTGGACCCTTTTTGGGGAGATGCTGGGGATTGAACCTGGGACCTTCTGCTCACCAAGCAGATGCTCTACCACTGAGCCACCGTCCCTCCCTAAAGTCAGTATTGTCTACTCAGACTGGCAGCAGGTCTCCAGGGTCTCAAGCTGAGGTTATTCATGCCTATTTGCCTGGACCCTTTTTTTAGTGGAGATGCCAGGGATTGAACCTGGGACCTTCTGCTTCCCAAGCAGATGCTCTACCACTGAGCTACCATCCCTCTCTAAAGTCAGTCTTGTCTACTCAGACGGGCAGTGGCTCTCCAGGGCCTCAAGCGGAGGTCTTTCACGCCTACTTGCCTGGCCCCTTTTTAGTTGGAGATGCCGGGGATTGAACCTGGGACCTTCTGCTTCCCAAGCAGATGCTCTACCACCGAGCCACCGTGCCTCCCCTAAAGGATGACTCCATAGTGCTGAACATATGAACATATATGAACATATGAAGCTGCCTTCTACTGAATCAGACCCTAGGTCCATCAAAGACAGTATTGTCTACTCAGACTGGCAGCGGCTCTCCAGGGTCTCAAGCTGAGGTTTTTCACGCCTATTTGCCTGGACCCTTTTTTTAGTGGAGATGCCAGGGATTGAATCTGGGACCTTCTGCTTCCCAAGCAGATGCTCTGACACTGAGCCACCGTCCCTCCCCCTTGGGGGCGGGGAGCGGAGCTGCTGTGACTGCCCAGGTGAAGTGGGGCCTGCTTGTGGAACTCAAGGCAACTTCCAGTGCTGAGATCCCAGGGCCACCAAACTGGATGGGCCCCACCCCCAACAACAGATCCTGCTGTGTAGGCCCCACCAAACATGAAATCCTGGCTATGGCACTGCCCTCAGTCCATCAAGCTCACAACTGTTTACTCAGACTGGCAACTGCTCTCCAGGGTCTCAGGCAGAGGTCTTTCCCATCACCTATTGCCTGGTCCTTTTCACTGGTGGTAGCAGGGATTGAACCTGGGACCTTCTGCATACCAAGCAGAGGCTCTTCCGCTGAGCCATGGCTCCTCCTCCTGGCTCTCCCGGGTCTCAGGCTGAGGTCTTTCCCATCACCTATTGCCTGGTCCTTTTCACTGGTGGTAGCAGGGATTGAACCTGGGACCTTCTGCATGCCAAGCAGAGGTTCTTCCCCTGAGCCATGGCTCCTCCTCCTGGCTCTCCCGGGTCTCAGGCTGAGGTCTTTCCCATCACCTTTTGCCTCGTCCTTTTCACTGGAGATAGCAGGGATTGAACCTGGGACCTTCTGCATGCCAAGCAGAGGTTTTTCCCCTGAGCCATGGCTCCTCCTCCTGGCTCTCCCGGGTCTCAGGCTGAGGTCTTTCCCATCACCTTTTGCCTGGTCCTTTTCACTGGAGATAGCAGGGATTGAACCTGGGACCTCCTGCATGCCAAGCAGAGGTTTTTCCCCTGAGCCATGGCTCCTCCTCCTGGCTCTCCCAGGTCTCAGGCTGAGGTTTTCCCATCACCTTTTGCCTGGTCCTTTTCACTGGAGATAGCAGGGATTGAACCTGGGACCTTCTGCATGCCAAGCAGAGGCTCTTCCGCTGAGCGTTCCCCTACAATCCCACCCCTCCCCCTAAGGAAACGGAAAAGGAAAGGTCCCCTGTGCAAGCACCAGTCGTTTCTGACTCTGGGGTGACGTTGCTTCCACAATGTTTTCACGGCAGACTTTTTACGGGGTGGTTTGCCGTTGCCTTCCCCAGTCCTCTACGCTCCCCACCCCCCCCCCAGCAAGTTGGATACTCATTTGAGCGACCTCGGAAGGATGGAAGGCTGAGTCAACCTCGAGCCGGCTACCTGAAAACCCAGCTTCCGCCAGGGATCGAACTCAGGTCGTGAGCAGAGCTTAGGACTGCAGTACTGCAGCTGTAACGCTCTGCGCAACTTGGAAGCTAAGCTCTAAATGGGCAGTGCCTTCATCCTGGGGTCCAGCACAGCGTTCTTTTCCCAGCTGGTGCAATGGAGCTGCTACCGATCTTCTGGGCCCTTCCCCCGAAGTCTATTTCCCTCCTTTGTCATTACATACGTTAACATTGGAATCGTCAGCCCAACAGCCACAGTGATGTCAGAAGAGGCCAGGAGATTAATCATTTCTCAAAGGAGCTCTCGGATGTTGTCTGGCCGGAGGAACAGCCCTTGCTCCAAGATCAATAGGTTCAAGCCCAGCTTAGAGATGCAAAGATTTTAGACGGGAAGAGTGTGTTGGGGGGGGAGAAAAGAAACAAGGAGCCACAAAGATCAAGAAAGTTCAGAATCCAGGTCATTTCCTCGTTGCCTGAACATGTGCATGTCTGTAACAGGGCTCTGGTCAAAGGTCAGAGGCCAAGGATTAGAAGTGGAAGCGGCCAGGGAGACGGTACACACGTGATGCGGCCTTCTTCAGAGACAGAGCGGCGGTCTGTCTAGCCCGAGGTTGGCCAAACTTGCTAAACATAAGAGCCTCGAAGAATAAACGTCAGATGTTTGAGAGCCACAAGGAAGGAGGGAAGGGATGGGATGGGAAGGGAAGGGAAGGGAAGGGAAGGGAAGGGAAGGGAAGGAAAGGAAAGGAAAGGAAAGGAAAGGAAAGGAAAGGAAAGGAAAGGAAAGGAAAGGAAAGGAAAGGAAAGGAAAGGAAAGGAAAGGAGGAAGGAAGGAAGGAAGGAAGGAAAGGAAGGAAGGGAAGGGAAGGGAAGGGAAGGGAAGGAAGGAAGGAAGGAAGGAAGGAAGGAAGGAAGGAAGGAAGGAAGGAAGGAAGGAAGGAAGGAAGGAAGGAAGGAAGGAAGGAAGGAAGGAAGGAGGGAAAGGAAGGAGGGAAAGGAAGGAGGGAAAGGAAGGGAAGGAAGGAGGGAAGGAAGGAAAGCTGCCACCTCGGCGCAAGGATCTTGACTGTGTGACTGAAGCTAAGCTGCAGCAGCCATTTTCTGGATGCTCCACCTCCTGCGGTAGCTGTTTTGTATCTGTGCCAGAAATCTAAAGGTGCCCACAGGCTCAAAAAGGTGGAGGGCCCCTGCCATCTATCCATGGAATCCCCAAAATGCATTGCTTCACAAAGGGAAACTGTGACCTGCATGCATGTATGAATTAGGCTTCCCAGGTTGTGAGAAGGAAGGAAGCGACAACACAGACGCAGGCACAAACTGGCCTTTATTTGCAGGCAAACCCACTCAGGATTGGGCTGCCGATCCCAAACTGAGCCGCTGCTTGCCTGAACATCACGCGGCGTTGGCCCGAACCTAGACAGCTCCTCGAACGAATCAATATGGAGCTGCTGATCTATCCTCCAGATAACGTTGCTGGCGAAAGTTCTGGATATCACGGTGCCGCAGGCGACAACTTTTATGCGTCTCCCTTTATCTCGGTTTATGCAAATCCCCACAGTCAAGCAACAGCACGAGGTTGTTTGTAGCATGTAGGACAAGAAAATATTTATGGCAAAGAGTAAAATGCAAATCGGAGGCGTTTCTTCCCCCCACACACACACACATATACACTGCTATAGTGGCAGCGCTGCGTGGAAAATAGAAAAAAAAAAATCCTCCGTCCCCCCCTGCTGTGCAGCTGTCTTTTCCATATTATCTCCTCCATTGCAGACCCAACGTGCCGGTGATGCTCTTTTACATGGAGATTGAATTTAGCACCAATTTTTCTCCCTCCCCCCCTACCCAAGACGTTGGAGAGGAATCGTTCTCATCCGCTTGTCGTTCAGGATGGTCACGAGGCTGCCGGGCTGGACTTCCAAATTTGTCACAGAGGCCGATCAGCAAATTCTTCCATCACACCTTGGGGTGGCGGGGGGAGACAAAGAAGAAGAGGAGGTGAAGATTATGATGATTATATTGGATTTCTATCCCACCCTATACTCTGAATCTCAGCGTCTCAGAGAGGTCACAATCTCCTTTACCTTTCCCTCCCCCCAAAAAACAGACACCCTGTGAGGTGGTTGGGGCTGAGAGAGCTCTCACAGAAAGCTGCCCTTTCAAGGACAACTCCTGCGAAAGCTACGGCTGACCCAAGGCCATTCCAGCAGCTGCACGTGGAGGAGTGGGGAATCAAACCCCGGGTCTCCCAGATAAGAGTCCATGCACTTCACCACTACACCAAACTGGCTCTCTAAAAGGGGAGGGAATAATTGTGATTTCCCTGGACTGAGTTTACCAAAAGAAGAAGGGCGGGGAAGGGAATTAAACCATAAGCAAGACATTTCGATGGGTAAAAATAAAGTCAGGAGCTGAAATTTCATTGGAATGCAGGTGGGGATGCCAGCCTCCAGGTGGGACCCGGAGATCCCCTGGAATTACAGTTGATATACAGACTACAGAGATTGTAGCAGGAGCTCCTTTGCATATTAGGCCACACACCCCTGATGTAGCCAATCCTCCTGGAGCTTACAGTAGGCCCTGTAAGAAGAGCCCTATAAGCTCTTGGAGGATTAGCTACATCAGCAAGGTGTGGCCTAATATGCAAAAGAGTTCCAGCTACAAAAAAAGCTTTGCTGAACTGAACCCTCGGTCCATCAAGGTCAGTATTTTCCACTCAGACTGTCAGCGGCTCTCCAGGGTCTCAGGCCAAGGTCTTTCCCATCGTTTGCTATTTCAGCCTTTTTAACTGGAGATGACAGGGATTGAACCTGGGACTTCCCGCAGGCAAAAAGGATGCTCTTCCACTGAGCCACAGCCCTAGCCACGACGGTCTGCAGTTAAAGAACAAGATTCACAGGGAGGGACAGTGGCTCAGTGGTAGAGCATCTGCTTGGTAAGCAAATGGTAATCCCCGGCATCTCCAACTAAAAAGGGTCCAGGCAAATAGGCGGGAAAAACCTCCGCTTGAGACCCTGGAGAGCCGCTGCCAGTCTGAGTCGACAAGACTGACTTTGATAGACCCAGGGTCTGATTCAGTAGAAGGCAGCTTCATATGTGGGAGGGATGGTGGCTCAGTGGTAGAGCATCTGCTTGATAGCGGAAGGTCCCAGGTTCAATCCCCGGCATTTCCAACTAAAAAAGGGTCCAGGCAAATAGGCGTGAAAAACCTCCGCTTGAGACCCTGGAGAGCCGCTGTCAGTCTGGGAGAGCCAGTTTGGAGTAGTGGTTAAGTGTGCGGACTCTTATCTGGGAGAACCGGGTTTGATTCCCCACTCCTCCACTTGCACCTGCTGGAATGGCCTTGGGTCAGCCATAGCTCTGGCAGAAGTTGTCCTTGAAAAGGCAGCTGCTGTGAGAGCCCTCTCCAGCCCCACCCACCTCACAGGGTGTTTGTTGTGGGGGAGGAAGGTAAAGGAGATTGTGAGCCGCTCTGAGACTCTTCAGAGTGGAGGGCGGGATATAAATCCAATATCTTCATGTACCTCACAGGGTGTCTGTTGTGGGGGAGGAAGGGAAAGGAGATTGTGAGCCGCTCTGAGACTCTTCGGAGTGGAGGGCGGGATATAAATCCAATATCTTCATGTACCTCACAGGGTGTCTGTTGTGGGGGAGGAAGGGAAAGGAGATTGTGAGCCGCTCTGAGACTCTTCGGAGTGGAGGGCGGGATGTAAATCCAATATCTTCATCTACCTCACAGGATGTCTGTTGTGGGGAGGAAGGGAAAGGAGATTGTGAGCCGCTCTGAGACTCTTCGGAGTGGAGGGGCGGGATATAAATCCAATATCTTCATCTACCTCACAGGGTGTCTGCTGTGGGGGAGGAAGGGAAAGGAGATTGTGAGCCGCTCTGAGACTCTTCAGAGTGGAGGGCGGGATATAAATCCAATATCTTCTTCTTCTGGGTAGACAAGATTAACTATGATGGACTGAGGGTCTGATTCAGTATAAGGACAACTTCGTATGTCCATATGTTCGTATTCCAATTAAGTAGGACCTTAGAAACCTGATTTTTGGGGTATGAGCTTTCAAGAGTCAAAACTCCCTTCTTCTGATATTTCTCAGGTAGAGCATGAACAGATTTTTTTCATATTTCAGTCATGGAAAGTTCTGCGTGCATCAGGTTGACGCACCAGCCCATCTATTATTTGGGGGTCCAGAACATTTCTGGGAAAGGAGAGGGGGGGGTGATGTGAACAGGTGTCCCCGTCTCCAGTTGTTTGAGGCATCTGATTGCTCTTTATCAGGAAGATTATCTGTACCGACTTCGCAAAATTCTTGGCGCAGGTAAAAATTCCTCAGCTCTGACCACTTTAGAATACCTGAACTCCGGGTTCAGAACAAAATAATGAGGCGGTCTAAATTAAGCCACAAGCAAGGAGCGAGACAAAGGTGCATTGTGCACTGGGATTGTTTTAAATAGTGCTCCAGAGCGGCCCTGTCTGCTTGCAGATGCTTAAGACCTTTTAAGTGTACATCTACGAGGGTAAAGTGCAAACGTAACCCAGAAACACATGCTTTCTTTAGGCAAGGAAACATATGAGGGCACCCAGAGTGACTGTATTTCCTTGCTGTGTGCATAAAAGGTAAAGGTAGTCCCCTGTGCAAGCACCAAGGTGTTACCAACCTCTTGGGGGGGAGGCAACAGTGGGAGGGCTTCTAGTGTCCTGGCTCCACTGATGGTCCTCCTGATGGCACCTGGGTTTTTGGCCACTGTGTGACACAGAGTGTTGGACTGGATGGGCCATTGCCTGATCCAACTTGGTTTCTCTTATGTCCTTATGTCTGAGGCAGTGATGCTCTGTATTCTTGGTGCTTGGGAGGGGGCAAGGTGGGAGGGCTTCTAGTGTCCTGGCTCCACTGATGGTCCTCCTGATGGCATCTCGGTTTTTTTGGTCACTGTGTGACACAGAGCATTGGACTGGATGGGGCCATTTGTCTGATCCAACGCTACTTCACTTATGTTCTTATGTCTGGGGCAGGGATGTTCTGTATTCTTGGTGCTTGGGGGGGGGCACAGTGGAAGGGCTTCTGGTGTCCTGGCCCCACCAATGGATCTCCTGATGGCACCTGGGTTTTATGGCCCCTGTGTGACACAGAGTGTTGGACTTGATGGACCATTGGCCTGATCCAACATGGCTTCTCTTATGTTCTTATATTCTTGGTGCTTCGGGGGGGGGCACAGTGTGAGGGCTTCTAGTGTCTGGCCCCACTGGTGGACCTCTTGATAGCACCTGGGTTTTTTTGACCACTGTGTGATGCAGAATGTTGGACTGGATGGGCCATTGGCCTGATCCAACATGGCTTCTCTTATGTTCTTATGTCGCATCATAATGTTTTCTTGGCAGACTTTTTGTTATGGGATGGTTTGCCATTACCTTCCCAGTCATCTACACTTAAGCTGGGTACTCCTTTGACCGACCTCAGAAGGATGGAAGGCTGAGTCAACCTTGAGCCAGCTACCTGAACCCAGCTTCTGTCAGGACCGAACTCAGGTTGTGAGCAGAGCTTGGACTTAAGTACTGCGGTTTACCACTCTGTGCCATGGGGCTCCTGTTATGTGCAAACTCTCACGTTTCGCGCCTTTCACCCATCTCACGATTAGGGCTTGATCCCACGACGATTTGATGAGTGCCGGAATAAGGATAAAATGGAGAAGAGGAGAACGATGCCATTAAAGGGTGCAGAGTTCCATAGCAGGATCCTAGTTTCAGCAAGCAAAGCACAGTAGTACAGACCACAATCCCAGATCGCTGCCCAGGTAACTTTGCGAAGCATTTAGTACAGTACGACTCCATTCCTTGCGTAGAAAAGGAATCGTTCAGGTTTGCCTGACAACTGATCTCTGTTGCTTGGAAGTGAGTTGCAATAATAGGAACTCACGAGCCACCACCAGGGGGCTGGCAAGCTACTGCATATGGTTGCCAGGTCCGATTCAAGAAAAATCTGGGACTTTGGGGGTGGAGCCAGAAGACATCAGGGATAGAGCCAGGAGACTTTGGGGTGGAGCAGGAGACATCCGGGGTGGAGCCAGGAGCAGGTTGTGACAAGCATAGCTAAACTCCAAGAGAGTTCTGGCCATACATTTAAAGCTCCTTTAAATGCCTTCCCTCCACTTGAAAATAATGAACATAAGAAACATAAGAGAAGCCATGTTGGATCAGGCCAACGGCCCTCCAGTCCAACGCTCTGTGTCACACAGTGGCAAACTTTTTTATACATACACACACACTGCGGCTAATAGCCACTGATGGACTCTGCTCCATATTTTTATCTAAACCCCTCTTGAAGGTGGCTATGCTTGTGGCCGCCACCACCTCCTGTGGCAGTGAATTCCACATGTTAATCACCCTTTGGGTGAAGAAGGACTTCCTTTTATCCGGTTTAACCCGGCTGCTCAGCAATTTCATCGAATGCCCACGAGTTCTTGTATTGTGAGAAAGGGAGAAAAGGACTTCTTTCTCTACTTTCTCCATCCCATGCATGATCTTGTCAACCTCTCTCATGTCACCCCGCAGTCGACGTTTCTCCATGCTAAAGAGTCCCAAGCGTTTCAATGTTTCAATGGAGCTTTGGTGGCTCATAGAATCGGAGACCCTGGTCCAATCCTTCTGAAACTTGGAGGGTGTTTTCGGGAGAGGCATCGGATGCTATGTGGGAAATGTGGTGCCCCTACCTCAAAAAACAGCTGCCCCAGATACCCACAGATGATTCTCCATTATATCCTATGGGAACTGAGTGCTCGACACATTCCCCCCTGCCCCGCTTTTTGATAACCCTGAAGAGGGGTGAGGGGCTCCAAACTGGGGGAACCCCTGGCCCAGCTGGGGACTGGCAACCGTATCCATAGGCCTCATTTTGAGCGGGAGCTCACTGGGGTGGAGCTCTGGAACCTCGAGATTTTATTGTCTTCTTTCTTAACGCCTGCCCCGCACACACACCCCTAAGAAAAACTTGCTTCTGGGCTCCGTTGTTCAAGCCCCCTGTGAGAGTTTTGCCGAACTCTAAGGTTTGTCAAACTTTCTAATATTTTCCCCAACAAAGAAATGGGAAAATAACCAGAACTTATAAAGCCGACAGATGAAAATCTTCATCCTGCCACTGTAGCCACATCCCTGTGCAAGCAAGGAAAGGAAAGGTCCCCTGTGCAAGCAACTGCCGTTTCCGACTCTGGGGTGACGTTGCTTTCGCAACGTTTTCACGGCAGACTTTTTACGGGGTGGTTTGCCATTGCCTTCCCAGTCTTTTACACTTTCCCTCCAGCAAGCTGGGGACTCATTTTACGGACTTCGGAAGGATGGAAGGCTGAGTCAACCTTGGGCCGGCGACCTGAATCCAGCTTCCGCCGGAATCGAACTCAGGTCGTGAGCAGAGAGTTCAGACCACAGTATTGCTGCTTTACCACTCTGCGCAAAGGGGCCACTGAATGCTAAAAGGAAAGGAAAGGTCCCCTGTGCAAGCACCAGCTGTTTCCAACTCTGGGGTGACGTTGCTTTCACAACATTTTCACGGCAGACTTTTTACGGGGTGGTTTGCCATTGCCTTCCCCAGTCTTTTACACTATCCCTCCAGTAAACTGGGTAATTATTTTACCAACCTCAGAAGGATGGAAGGCTGAGACAACCTTGGGCTGGCGACCTGAATCCAGCTTCCGCCGGAATCGAACTCAGGTCGTGGGCAGAGAGTTCAGACCACAGTACCGCGGTACTGCTGCTTTACCGCTCTGCGCTACAGGGCACCCTTTGTAGCCACATAGGAGAAAGTCATTTCAAAAGTATGATGGGAGTCAGGTTTTCTGATTATAAATCAAGAAGCGCTTTAAGTAGATGCTGAGTGGATCTAATTTAGCACCCTTTCCGGTGATGTCAGGGGTGTGCGGCGTATGCAAATGAGATGTACTAATGAGTTCCAGCACCTCTTTTCAACAAAAGGATTCCTGCCTATCCATGTCCTGAGAACCAGTTTGGTGTAGTGGTGAAGTGTGCAGACTCCTATCTGGGAGAACCAGGTTTGATTCCCCACTCCTCCACTTGCACCTGCTGGAATGGCCTTGGGTCAGCCATGGTGGTTAAGTGAGCTGACTCTTATCTGGGAGAACCGGGGTTTGATTCCCCACTCCTCCACTTGCAGCAGCTGGAATGGCCTGGGTCAGCCATAGTGGTGAAGTGAGCGGACTCTTATCTGGGAGAACCGGGTTTGATTCCCCACTCCTCCACTTGCACCCTGCTGGAATGGCCTTGGGTCAGCCATGGTGGCTAAGTGAGCGGACTCTTATCTGGGAGAACCGGGTTTGATTCCCCACTCCTCCACTTGCAGCTGCTGGGATGGCCTTGGGTCAGCCATAGTGGTGAAGTGTGCAGACTCTTATCTAGGAGAATCAGGTTTGATTCCCCACTCCTCCACTTGCAGGCTACTGTATTGCCTTGGGTCAGCCATGCCTCTAAAGGACAGCTTCTGTCAGAGCTCTCTCGGCCTCACCCACCTCACAGGGTGTCTGGTGTGTGTGTGAGTGTGAGAGGGGGAAGGTAAAGGAGATTGTGGGCCACCCTCGTCTGATGAAGCGTGCTTAAGAGAGCACACGAAAGCTTACGTTCTAAATAAAACTTAGTTGGTCTTAAAGGTGGCACTTGCCTCCTGCTTTGTTCATCTGAGACTGAGATTCAGAGGAAGGGCGGGATATAAACCCAGTATCTTCTTCTGGTTGGTCACTGTGTCAGACAGGATGCTGAACCAAAAGGTCAACTGCGCAGACAGGAGGCATTAGAGCATTTTGCTTTCCTGGAAGTTCCACATACAGAGGTTACATCAACTGTCCCCGGGCCAACGCTCTCTCTCCTCCAGGCCTACTGCTCCACCTAGTGGTGAAAACTGTCCTACACAAGTCCTTCCACCAGCCTGAGCTACCCGGATGACTTGGCTGCAAAGAAAAAGTGAGAATATTTTGAAGTACGAGCCATGCCCATGTCCAGCCGATCCACGACCCCTGCTACTGGCCTGGGATGAAAAGGTAGGGTTGCTAGATCAAGGTTGGGAAACTCCTGGAGATTTGGGGGTCAGCTTGGGAGAATAGTGGCCCTCAGTGCGATACAAGGAAGAAGAAGATATTGGATTTATATCCCACCCTCCACTCTGAAGAGTCTCAGAGCGGCTCACATTTTCCTTTCCCTTCCTCCCCCACAACAGACACCCTGTGAGGTGGGTGGGGCTGGAGAGGGCTCTCACAGCAGCTGCCCTTTCAAGGACAACCTCTGCCAGAGCTATGGCTGACCCAAGGTCATGCTAGCAGGTGCAAGCGGAGGAGTGGGGAATCAAACCCGGTTCTCCCAGATAAGAGTCCGCACACTTAACCACTACACCAAACTGGCTCTCCAGAAGAAGAAGAAGAAGTCTTCTCAGAGCAGCTTACAATCCTTCCCTTCCTCTCCCCACAACAGACACCCTGTGAGCTGGGGGGGCTAAGAGAGCTCTCACAGCAGCTGCCCTTTCAAGGACAACCTCTGCCAGAGCTATGGCTGACCCAAGGCCATTCCAGCAGGTGCAAGCGGAGGAGTGGGGAATCAAACCCGTTTCTCCCAGATATGAGTCCGCACACTTAACCACTACACCAAACTGGCTCTACACACCAAAGACCTGAGTTGAAAGACCTGAGTCAGATTGAGGTGACAAGAGAGGAGGTCCTACAACTGATAGACGAATTAATAACTAATAAGTCACCAGGTCCGGATGGCATACATC
Organism: Heteronotia binoei; assembly: GCF_032191835.1. Lineage (NCBI taxonomy): Eukaryota > Metazoa > Chordata > Lepidosauria > Squamata > Gekkonidae > Heteronotia > Heteronotia binoei. Next base: position 7,041,530 of record NC_083232.1, read on the forward strand.
CAAGAGTTCTGAAAGATCTCAAAGCTAAACTTGTGGATCTTCTGACAAAAATATGTAATCTTTCATTTAAATCTGCCTCCGTTCCTGAGGACTGGAAGGTAGCAAATGTCACCCCCATCTTTAAAAAGGGTTCCAGAGGAGATCCGGGAAACTACAGGCCAGTCAGTCTGACTTCAATACCGGGAAAGTTGGTAGAAACCATTATCAAGGACAGAATGAGTAGGCTCATTGATAAACACAAGTTATTGAGGAAGACTCAGCATGGGTTCTGTAAGGGAAGATCTTGCCTCACTAACCTGTTACATTTCTTTGAGGGGGTGAACAAACATGTGAACAAAGGAGACCCTATAGATATTATTTACCTTGACTTCCAGAAAGCTTTTGATAAAGTTCCTCATCAAAAGCTCCTTAGTAAGCTCGAGAGTCATGGAGTAAAAGGACAGGTCCTCTTGTGGATCAACAACTGGCTAATTAATAGGAAGCAGAGAGTGAGTATAAATGGGCAGTCTTCGCAGCGCAGGACGAGAAGCAGTGGAGTGCCACAGGGCTCGGTACTGGGTCCCATGCTCTTTAACTTGTTCATAAATGATTTGGAGTTGAGAGTAATCAGTAAAGTGGCCAAGTATGCGGATGACACTAAATTGTTCAGGGTGGTGAGAACCAGAGAGGATTGTGAGGCACTCCAAAGGGATCTGTTGAGGCTGGGTGAGTGGGCGTCAATGTGGCAGATGCGGTTCAAAATGGCCAAGCGCAAAGTAATGCACATTGGGGCCAAGAATCCCAGCTACAAATACAAGTTGATGGGGTGCGAACTGGCAGAGACTGACCAAAAGAGGGATCTTGGGGTCGTGGTAGATAACTCACTGAAAATGTCAAGACAGTGTGCGATTGCAATAAAAAAGGCCAACGCCGTGCTGGGAATTATTACGAAGGGAATTGAAAACAAATCAGCCAGTATCATAATGCTCCTGTATAAATCGATGGTGCAGTCTCATTTGGAATACTGTGTGCAATTCTGCTCACCGCACCTCAAAAAGGATATTATAGCATTGGAAAAAGTGCAGAAAAGGGCAATTAGAATGATTTGGAACACTTTCCCTATGGGAAAAGGTTAAAACGCTTGGGGCTGTTTAGCTTGGAGAAATGTCGATTGCGGGGTGACATGATGGAGGTTTACAAGATTATGCATGGGATGGAGAAGGTAGAGAAAGAAGTACTTTTCTCTCTTTCTCACAGTACAAGAACTCGTGGGCATTTGATGAAATTGCTGAGCAGTCGGGTTAGAACGGATAAAAGGAAGTACTTCTTCACCCAAGGGGTGATTAATATGTGGAATTCACTGCCACAGGAGGTGGTGGCAGCTACAGGCATAGGCAGCTTCAAGAGGGGGTTAGATAAAAATATGGAGCAGAGGGCCATCAGTGGCTATTAGTCACAGTGTATATTTGATTGTTTATTATATTGATGCTTGTCAAAATATATTAGTTATTTTCTCACTACAGCCTTAGGGTTGTGTGTTTATTTATGTAGCCAACCGGGAACTAGCAACCCTATGTACTTTCTTGGACTAACTCTCTCCCTTGTGGCAGAGAGCCAGTTTGCTGTAGCGGTGAAGTGTGCAGAATCTTATCTGGTTTGATTCCCCACTCCTTCACTTGCAGCTGCTGGAATGGCCTTGGGTCAGCCAAAGCTCTAATAGAGAGCCAGTTTGGTGTAGTGGTGAAGTGTGTGGACTCTTATCTGGGAGAACCGGGTTTCATTCCCCACTCCTCCACTTGCAGCTGCTGGAATGGCCTTGGGTCAGCCATAGTGCTTGACTCTTATCTGGGAGAACCAGGTTTGATTCCCCACTCCTCCACTTGCAGCTGCTGAAATGGCCTTGGGTCAGCCATAGTGGTTAAGTGAGCGGACTCTTATCTGGGAGAACCGGGTTTCATTCCCCACTCCTCCACTTGCAGCTGCTAGCATGGCCTTGGGACAGCCATAGCTCTCTTATCTGGGAGAACCGGGTTTGATTCCCCACTACTCCACTTGCACCTGCTGGAATGGCCTTGGGTCAGCCATAGTGGTTAAGTGTGCGGACTCTTATCTGGGAGAACCGGGTCTGATTCCCCGCTCCTCCACTTGAAGCTGCTAGCATGGCCTTGGGTCAGCCATAGCTCTCTTATCTGGGAGAACCGGGTTTGATTCCCCACTACTCCACTTGCACCTGCTGGAATGGCCTTGGGTCAGACATAGTGCTTGACTCTTATCTGGGAGAACCGGGTTTGATTCCCCACTACTCCTCTTGCACCTGCTGGAATGGCCTTGGGTCAGCCATAGTGGTTAAGTGAGCAGACTCTTATCCAGGAGAACCGGGTTTGATTTCTCACCCCTCCACTTGCACCTGCTGGAATGGCCTTGGCTCAGCCATAGTGGTTAAGTGTGTGGACTCTTATCTGGGAGAACCGGGTTTGATTCCCCACTCCTCCACTTGCACCTGCTGGCATGGCCTTGGGTCAGCCATAGCTCTGGCAGAGGTTGTCCTTGAAAGGGCAGCTGCTGTGAGAGTCCTCTCCAGCCCCACCCACCTCACAGGGTGTCTGTTGTGGGGGAGGAAGATATAGGAGATTGTGAGCCACTCTGAGATTCGGAGTGGAGGATGGGATATAAATCCAATATCTTCATCTACCTCACAGGGTGTCTGTTGTTGGGGAGGAAGGGAAAGGAGATCGTGAGCCGCTCTGAGACTGTGAGATTTTTCTTCTTCTTCTTTCAAAGGACTAGCCAGAGACAATCCTGCCTGCCTTCCAAGATGCGATGAGATCAGGCCAAGCTGGACCATCCAGGCCAAAAAAGTAGCACCTTCCCCGCTTTTTTTGTCCTCGTGCAACCTCAAGAAGTGCTTTCCCTGGTTCTGCCGCCCGCCTGCTCCGCGGCCGGCCTGACGAACAATGAAGATTAACTGTGCCTTTCACCAGACAAGAGACACCAGGAATTCCGACTGCAACAAGCCCAGAGAGATGAGAGCAATTTGAGGAGAGTTTAATGGGCCTTTTCCCTTCGAGGGGTTGTTTCCTCACAGGCTTGTCTGCACTCAAGTGCCAAGCTAAACAGATCATGTTGTTCCTGTGGTTAAAACAGTTGGCGGTGCGTGTGTGTGTGTGTGTGTGTGTGTATGTGGAGAGTCTTCAGATGTCAAGCCATTCTTTTTAAAAAAAAAAAACAGTAGATAACATTTATTAAAATTTTATATATATAAATACAGATGATAAACAAATAGAAATACCATCATACACTATCAAGAACAAAAGAAGTAGTAATATTTGTACGAAAGTTAAAGATAGAATCCTAGAGTTGGAAGGGACCTCCAGGGTCATCTAGTCCAGCCTCCTGCACAATGCAGGAAACTCACAAATACCTCCCCCTAAATTCACAGGATCTTCATTGCTCTCAGATGGCCATCTAGATTCTGTTTGAAAACCTCCAAGGAAAGAGAGCCCACCACCTCCCAAGGAAGCCTGATCCACTGAGGAATTGCTCTAACGGTCAGGAATCATAGCGTTGGAAGGGACCTCTAGGGTCATCTAGTCCAACGCCCTGCACAATTCAGGAAACTCACAAACACCTCCCCCTAATTTCACAGGATCCTCATTGCTGTCAGATGGCCATCCAGCCTCTGTTTAAAAACCTCCAAGGAAGGAGAGCCCACCACCTCCCGAGGAGGAAGCCCCTGTTCCACTGAGTAACCGCTCTGTAAGTACTTCCTTATGTTGACCCGGAAACTCTTTTGATTTAATTTGAACTCGTTGGTTCTGGTCCTACCTTCTGGGGCCACAGAAAACAATTCCCCACCATTCTCTATATGACAGCCTTTCAAGTACTTGAAGATGGTGATCCTATCACCTCTCAGCTGCCTCCTCTCCAGGCTAAACATGCCCAGCTCCTTCAACCTTTCTTCACAGGTCTTGTTCTCCAGACCCCTCACCATCATCTGGAACAGATGTGATCGTAAAGAGATATTAACAGGCAATTGAAAGAAAATATTTCAATGAGGGAGATCCTACTGTAAAGAGGATATTTCTATATCCAAGCAAAGTGAATTGTTACTTTAAAATGGTGTGAGTAAATTTAACAAAACTCCTCAAAATAATAAAAAATAAAGGGGGTTTTTTAAGAAAAATTAAAAATAATAATAACAACTAATAATAATTCTTGCACTTGTAGGCGAGAAATAAGGACCTTGTGATAATAAGAAGAGTGGAAAAAAGAAAAAAAAAGAAATTAAAAATGCAACCAGGAGGGGTATGTATGATTAGACGAAAGGAAATTATGGTTTGGCATAAATTCCAACACTGGGGTGCAAATGGCTATGGCCAAGCTATTCTTTGGAGCCTCGTTCGAGAGAACCAGACGTTTTTGCAGATGCGAGGTGGAAAGGAAAGAAACTGAGCTCTGCTGAGGCCATCTGGAACTAAGGTTACATGTACCCAGAGTTTTTTTCCCAGTAAGGTCAAAAGATAACAGGGCATTCTTGTGAGAAGGACAAGTTAAATAGCTCTCCTTCCCCTTCAGCATTTGAACCGTTTCCCCAGTAGTAGCATTGGCCACAATTGTTCAAAACCGCATTGGTAACAAGGACCGGGAAAAATGCACATAAAGTCATAAGAACATAAGAGAAGCCATGTTGGATCAGGCCAATGGCCCATCCAGTCCAACACTCTGTGTCACACAGCAGCCAAAAAACCCAGATGCCATCAGGAGGTCCATCAGTGGGGCCAGGACACTAGAAGCCCTTCCACTGGTGCCCCTCCCAAGCACCTAGAATACAGAGCATCACTGCCCCAGACATAAGAACATAACAGAAGCCATGCTGGATCAGGCCAATGGCCCATTCAGCCCAACACTCTGTGTCACACAGTGGCCAGAAAAAACCCAAGTGCCATCAGGAGGTGCACCAGTGCGGCCAGGACACTAGAAGCCCTCCCACCTAGCCCAAGCACCTAGAATACAGAGCATCACTGCCCCAGACATAAGAGAAGCCATGTTGGATTAGGCCAATGACCCATCCAGTCCAACACTCTGTGTCACACAGTGGCCAAAAAACCCAGGTGCCATCAGGAGGTCCACCAGTGGGGCCAGGACACTAGAAGCCCTCCACTGTGCCCCCCCCAAGCACCAAGAATACAGAGCATCACCGTACCAGACAGAGAGAAGCCATGTTGGATCAGTCCAATGGCCCATCCAGTCCAACACTCTGTGTCACACAGTGGCCAAAAAACCAGGTGCCATCAGGAGGTCCACCAATAGGACCAGGACATTAGAAGCCCTCCCACTGTGCCCCCCCCCCCAAAGCACCAAGAATACAGAGCATCACTTACCCCAGACAGAAAGTTCCAACAATATGCTGTGGCTAATAGCCACTGATGGACCTCAGCTCCATAGGCTTATCCAGTCCCCTCTTGGACTGTTGGATCAGACCAATGGCCCCTCCAGTCCAGCACTCTGTGTCACATAAGAACATAAGAGAAGCCATGTTGGATCGGGCCAATGGCCCATCCAGTCCAACATCTGTGTCAGATAAAAACATAAGAGAAGCCATGTTGGATCAGGCCAATGGCCCCTCCAGTCCAACACTCTGTGTCACATAAGAACATAAGAGAAGCCATGTTGGATCAGGCCAATGGCCCATCCACTCCAACACTCCGCGTCACTTAAGAACTTAAGAGAAGCCATGTTGGATCAGGCCAATGGCCCATCCAGTACAACACTCTTCTCTTATGTTCTTATGTGACACAGAGTGTTGGACTGGAGGGGCCCTCGGCCTGATGCAACATGGCTTCTCTTATGTGACTCAGAGTGTTGGACTGGATGGGCCATTGGGCTGATAGAACATGGCTTCTCTTATGTTCTTATGTGACAGAGTGTTGGACTGGAGGAGCCCTCGGCCTGATGCAACATGGCTTCTCTTATGTCCTTATGTGACACAGAGTGTTGGACTGGAGGGGCCCTCGGCCTGATGCAACATGGCTTCTCTTATGTTCTTATGTGACAGAGTGTTGGACTGGAGGGGCCCTCGGCCTGATGCAACATGGCTTCTCTTATGTTCTTATGTGACTCAGAGTGTTGGACTGGATGGGCCATTGGCCTGATCCAACATGGCTTCTCTTATGTTCTTATGTGACAGAGTGTTGGACTGGATGGGCCCTCGGCCTGATGCAACATGGCTTCTCTTATGTTCTTATGTGACACAGAGTGTTGGACTGGAGGGGCCCTCGGCCTGATGCAACATGGCTTCTCTTATGTTCTTATGTGACTCAGAGTGTTGGACTGGATGGGCCATTGGCCTGATCCAACATGGCTTCTCTTATGTTCTTATGTGACAGAGTGTTGGACTGGATGGGCCCTCGGCCTGATGCAACATGGCTTCTCTTATGTTCTTATGTGACACAGAGTGTTGGACTGGAGGGGCCCTCGGCCTGATGCAACATGGCTTCTCTTATGTTCTTATGTGACTCAGAGTGTTGGACTGGATGGGCCATTGGCCTGATCCAACATGGCTTCTCTTATGTTCTTATGTGACTCAGAGTGTTGGACTGGATGGGCCCTCGGCCTGATGCAACATGGCTTCTCTTATGTTCTTATGTGACACAGAGTGTTGGACTGGAGGGGCCCTCGGCCTGATGCAACATGGCTTCTCTTATGTTCTTATGTGACTCAGAGTGTTGGACTGGATGGGCCATTGGGCTGATCGAACATGGCTTCTCTTATGTTCTTATGTGACAGAGTGTTGGACTGGAGGGGCCCTCGGCCTGATGCAACATGGCTTCTCTTATGTTCTTATGTGACTCGGAGTGTTGGACTGGATGGGCTATTGGGCTGATCCAACATGGCTTCTCTTATTTTCTTATGTGACACAGAGTGTTGGACTGGAGGGGCCCTCGGCCTGATGCAACATGGCTTCTCTTATGTTCTTATGTGACTCAGAGTGTTGGACTGGATGGGCCATTGGCCTGGTCCAACATGGCTTCTCTTATTATGTTCTTATGTGACTCAGAGTGTTGGACTGGATGGGCCATTGGGCTGATCCAACATGGCTTCTCTTATGTTCTTATCTGACACAGAGTATTGGACTGGATGGGCCATTGGCCTGATGCAACATGGCTTCTCTTATGTTCTTATGTGACTCAAAGTGTTGGACTGGATGGGCCATTGGCCTGATCCAACAGGGCTTCTCTTATGTTCTTATGTGACTCAGAGTGTTGGACTGGATGGGCCATTGGCCTGATCCAACAGGACTTCTCTTATGTTCTTAAGATAACAAACAGGCAGAAGCGGCTTCAACCTTCCCCCTTGTCCTGGTGGGATCGAAACTAAATTGGAAATTTCCACTGACTCCCCTTCTAGCAGCATTTTGTGCAGGACAGTGGGCTGTAGTGAGAGGTAGGAAAGTTCAATTCTGCCAATCGAAAATTTCATCGGGACCAAACCCATTCCCTTGGCATCCTCAAGTCGCCCGTGGAGTCACTGTTTGGAGGGTCATCAGAAAGCAGGTGGGCACTCCATTATTCTCTATGGAGAACAATTCGCATGGGGTATAATGCAGAATTGATCTGCGGGTATCTGGGGCTCTTGAGGCGGGGCTGCTTTTTAAGGTAGAGGCACCAAACTTGTAGCGTAGCATTCAATGCCTCTCCCCAAAAGACCTGCCAAGTTTCAAAAAGATTGGACACACCCATACAAGGCAGGCCCTGTTCAAAGTTATGTCACCCAAGCATGATACGTCCATCTCTTTCTGGATCCAGTCTACCACAAGCTGGCTTGGCTTGGACCCAGCTGATTCCTTGGCCTCACGAAAGGATACTAGGAGGGCTTTTTTGGAGCGGGAATGCACAGGAACGCAGTTCCGGCTGTCTTGGTGTCAGGGGGTGTGGCCTGATATGCAAATGAGCCTCTACTGGGTTTTTTCCCTACAAAAAGCCCCGTGTAAAACAATGGTGATGTCAGGAGGTGTGTCCTAATATGTAAATGGGTTCCTGCTGGGCTTTTTCTACATAAAAAGCCCTGCATACCAGTAACTTCTTGTGGCATTGATCAATGGGGAGCAATCTGAGTCCCTGTGGGGCTCTGGTGGACTTCTCATTATGCCACTCCAAACAATCCAGAGACCGCTGCGTTCGGCTTCACAGCATCTTTTGACCGTCCCTGGCCCAAAGGATGTTCGGCTTCCCCTGACCAGGGCCAGAGCCTTTTCAGCCTTGGCCCCAGCCTCGTGGAATCAGCTCCCTGTGGATATCCAGGCCCTACCTGATTTGATGACATTTCGTTGGGCCTGCAAGACGAAGCTATTCCGCCGGGCCTTCGGTTGAAGCAGCGGTAGGGTTGCCAAGTCCAATTTAAGAAATATCTGGGGACTTTGGGGGTGGAGCCAGGAGACATTAGGGGTGGAGCCAAGATCAAGGCTGTGACAAGCAGAATTGAACTCCAAAGGGAGTTCTGGCCATCACATTTAAAGGGACGGCACACCTTTTCAATGCCTTCCTTCCATAGGAAATAATGAAGGATAGGGGCACCTTCTTTTAACTATTTAACTATTTAATTGTTTTAATGTATTGATGGATTTTAGTGTAATCATGGTGTAAACCATGTCATGTGAGCCCGCCCTGAGCCCGCTTCGGCGGGGGAGGGCGGGATATAAGAATAAATTTATTATTATTATTATTATTATTATTATTTTGGGGCTCATAGAATTGGACCCGCTGGTCCAATCGTTTTGAAATTTGGGGGATGTTTTGGGGAGAGGCACTAGATGCTGTACTGAAAATTTGGTGCCTCTACCCCCAAAAAACAGCCGCCCCCCCAGAGCCCCAGATACCCGCAGATCAATTCTCCATTATTTTCTATGGGAATAAATCTCCCTAGGGAATAACAGAGTTCCCAGCGGACATTTCCCTCCCCTCCCCCCGCTTTCTGACGACCCTGAAGCGGGGGGAGGGTCTCCAAACCGGGGGATCCCCTGCCCCCACCTGGGGATTGGCAACCCTAGGCGGCGGACATCCTTATTCCCATCTGCTTGCCCCCCCCCCCTTGCCTCTCATGATGCTATATTATTTTATCTTAATTTATTACGTCATCTCTGGGCCAACCGCTGTACTGATACATAGAATGCGCCCAATGGAAACCACCCCCTGTGATATATGCGCTGTTTGTTTTATTGCATTTTATGGCTTTTAGCTTGTAGTTTTTAATTGTTTTAACTCTGGTTGTGAACCGCCCTGAACCCGCTTCTGGGAAAGGGCGGAATACAGATTTACATACATACCCCAGGTGGCTCGTCAGTCCAACCAGGACTTATTTTGTAGCAGGAGCTCTTTTGCATATTAGGCCACACCCTCCTGATGTAGCCACTCCTCCTGGAGTTTACAGTGGGCCCTGTGAGAAGAGCCCTGTAAGCTGTTGGAGGATTGGCTGCATCAGGAGTGTGTGGCCTAATACGCAAAGGAGCTCCTGCTAGAAGCTTTTGCATACTAGGCCACACCCTCCTGATGTAGCCAATCCTCCTGGAGCTTACAGTAGGCCCTGTAAGAAGAGCCCTGTAAGCTCTTCGGGGATTGGCTCCATCAGGGAGGTGCGGCCTAATATTCAAAGGAGTTCCTGCTACGAAAAAGATCCAGTGACAGACTTCACATTTCTGGGATCCAAGATCACTGCAGATGGTGACTGCAGCCATGAAATTAAAAGACGTTTGCTCCTTGGGAGGACAGCTATGGCGACCCTGGGCAGTATAGTAAAAAGTAGAGACATCACCCTGCCAACAAAAGTCCGTATAGTCAAAGCGATGGTATTCCCAGTAGTAATGTATGGCTGCGACAGCTGGATCATAAGGAAGGCCGAGCGCAGAAGAATAGATGCTTTTGAGATGTGGTGCTGGAGAAGACTCTTGAGAGTCCCTTGGACTGCAAGAAGATCAAATCAGTCAGTCCTAAGGGAAATCAACCCAGATTGTTCCCTGGAAGGTCAGATGCTGAAGCTGAAGCTCAAATACTTTGGCCACCCAATGAGAAGGGAGCACTCCCTGGAGAAGACCCTGATGCTGGGAAAGACAGAAGGCAAAAGACGAAGGGGACGGCAAAAGAGGAGATGGCTGGACAGCGTTACTGCTGTAACAAACACGAATTTGAGCCGACTTCGGAGGATGGTGGAAGACAGGAGGGCCTGGTGTGACTCGGTCCATGGGGTTGCAAAGAGTTGGACTCGACTGTGTGACTGAACAACAACAGAACTTAGCGTGGTGTGGCTGAACAGATGGAGTGGAGCAGCAGCGACTGGGGCATTAGGTTGGTTCTTCCTCCCACAACCTGGACCCAGCCGCAGTTCTCCTGTCTGAGGTCCTCTTCCTCAGGGTCTACGATCTGTCCGAAGGTGAGGGGGTTTTTTTCTGCACGCTGAGGAGCTCTGCTGCTTCTCTTTAGAGAAATAAACCGCCGGAGGAAGCATTCCAGCCTAGCAAACCGCATTTGCTGAATTAGAAGATACCTGAAAGAATAGAAGCAGATTAAAAGTGGGGTGGGGGTGGGGAGAGCTAATTTGTGGAGATCTGAGCAGGGCCGCTGGCAACGAGAGAATTATTAACACTGCGGAGAGATAAGACGTTCCTTCTGCCATCTTTGAAGAGCTTTTGAAGGCACAATTACAATGGAAAATTACCAAGAGAGATGATTGCTCCAGAAACAATCTTGACGGGATCTGCCAAGTCAAGGCTGGTTCACACATGCAGATTTGTTCACCGGATGGCTCCACTGCTGTGCAATGACCCGTATATGGGAATGGACCGGCACAGGTAGAACACTTGTGTCCTCTCCAAATGTACTTCAAGGTGGGTCCGTCATTCAATAGGTAATACTTGTTTCGTTTGACCTACAACACCTCTAAGCATCCTCATGAAAGTACGTAGGGGAACTAAAATTTAAACGTTTTCGAAGAAGAAGAAGAAGAAGAAGAAGAAGAAGAAGAAGAAGAAGAAGAAGAAGAAGAAGAAGAAGAAGAAGAAGAAGAAGAAGAAGAAGAAGAAGAAGAAGATATTGGATTTATATCCCGCCCTCCACTCCGAAGAGTCTCAGAGCGGCTCACCTTCCTTTACCTTCCTCCCCCACAACAGACACCCTGTGAGGTGGGTGGGGCTAAGAGAGCTCTTACAGCAGCTGCCCTTTCAAGGACAACCTCTGCCAGGGCTATGGCTAACCCAAGGCCATTCCAGCAGGTGCAAGTGGAGGAGTGGGGAATCAAACCCGGTTCTCCCAGATAAGAGTCCACACACTTAACCACTACACCAAACAGGAAGAAGAAGAAGAAGACTGCAGATTTATACCCCGCCCTTCTCTCTGAATCAGAGACTCAGAGCGGCTTGCAATCTCCTTTACCTTCTCCCCCCACAACAGACACCCTGTGAGGTGGGTGGGGCTGAGAGAGCTCTGACAGAAGCTGCCCTTTCAAGGACAACTCCTGCCACAGCTATGGCTGACCCAAGACCATTCCGGCAAGTGCAGGCGGAAGAGTGGGGAATCAAACCCGGTTTTCCCAGATAAGAGTCCGCACACTTAACCACTACACCAAAGAAATAAAAGAGAGGAATATGTGGTGGAAAGTACTATAAAGTCATGGCTGATTTATGTTGACCTGTCATGGGGTTTTCAAATCAAGAGGCATACAGGGGTGGTTTGCCATTGCCTTCCTCTGCATAGCAACCCTGAACTTCCTTGGTGGTCTCCAATCTAAGTACTTGCCAGGGTCAACCCTGCTTCGTTCCCAAGATCTGATGAGATCGGGCTAGCAAGGTTCCATTTGAGAAGCGCAGTAGAAACCGAGAAGATTTTCAGGATATAGTCTTGCGAGAATCAAAGCTCCTTTGTAGCTGAAGAAGTGGGCAGTGACTCACAAAAGTTCATCCTCTGCCACAACTTCTGTTAGCCACAACTCTGGCTCCTTTTGTCCTTTTCCCCTTGCTGATCCTTCCCCTTCCTTCAGCCCAATCCGGAACATAGGCACACTCACTCTCAGTGAAGTGTCCACCCCTAGCTTGGTGATGTCTTCCTTGCACATTGGTTTTACTCATCGTTACACACCATGATCCAAGAAGGAATAGGATCTGGTAAGCAAAGGGAAGTACCCTTTTTTTTTGGTAGCAGGAACTCCTTTGCATATTAGGTCACATCCCTCTGATGCAGCCAATCCTCCAAGATGTCATGGGTACCGGGGACCCTGCAGAAGAAGCTGAGCCTGCAGAAGAAACTGTGCCCCTGCCACCTGCACCAGTGCCCCTGCCTCCTGCTGGAGAAGATCCAAGCCCCCCTGCCTCGCCCTCTCGGGTGGCTCGTGTGCGTGACCGCCTTCGTCAGGACCTCAGGGATCGGAGGAGGGCGGCACGCTCACGAACAAGATGAGCCCTGAGTTTTGAAAGGATTCTGGCCCTTCTAGGAGTGAGGATGCTTGAGTCTCAGCAGGATCCTGGCTGCCTCGCTGAGCCAGCAATTAGCCCAAATGGGCAACAGACAGCAGAGGGCTATATAGCTGTGGGCTTTGGGAGGAGGCTTTGTGGAAGCAACTAGTCACTGACCTGATGTTCTAGCATCCACTCTGGCCTTTGACTTTGGCTTCTGGACCCCCTGACTTTGGCTTTGACTTCTGGACCCCCTGACTTCGGCTTCTGAACCTCTGACCTATGATACCTGGACTGTGATTTGGTTTTGGCGCCTTGGACCCTATTTGCTCACCAGCTACAGACCTTGGATTGCCCCTGGACTTTGCCTGACCTGGTCCCAGCCCATGACACAAGAGCTTACAGTAGGCCCTGCAAAAGGAGCCCTGTAAGCTCTTAGAGGATTGGCTTCATCATGGGGGTGTAGCCTAATATGCAAAGGAATTCCTGCTATCAAAAAAAAGGCTCTGGTACCCTCAATCTCCTTTGCATCTCTTCCCCTTCTCTCCCAGTTCCTTTGCGGATGTTTTCAGATTTTCTCTCACACCAGCAGGCCAATTGGAGAATCTCTTTCTTTCTTTCTTGCAGAGTAAAAATGCTCCAATCTTGCCGAGTAAAAATGCTTCCAAGTCCCTCTCTCCCATGTTCCATCCCCATTTCCATCCTATCCATGTTTACGCAGAAGGAAGGAACTTTGTCTTCAGCTGGGATGACTTGCAGGCAAATGTTCCTTCTGAGGTTTTTCTCCAACCGATGGGATCAGAGATTGCCTCTAGCAAAGCACTGGGTTTCTGGCCAGAAAGATAAGCGTCAGCCCAATTCCCTTCACTGTCCCCCCCTTCCATGCATATTTAGACCCCCTGCCTAATAGACAGTGCAAAGTAGATCAGAAAATGATCAATTTAAAATGATGAGCAGAAGAAATCTTCGGGTAACTATCATCACAATACTTCTAGGTTTAGAGAACACGGTAGAATTCAAATTTGCACTACAAATTAGCCCATTAGCCGCTCTGAGACCCTTTGGAGTGGAGGGCGGGATATAAATCCAATATCTTCATCTACCTCACGGTGTCTGTTGTGGGAGGGGAAGGTAAAGGAGATTGTGAGCCACTCTGAGACTCTTCGGAGTGGAGGGCGGGATATAAATCCAATATCTTCATGTACCTCACAGGGGGTCTGTTGTGGGGGAGGAAGGTAAAGGAGATTGTGAGCCGCTCTGAGACTCTTCGGAGTGGAGGGCGGGATGTAAATCCGATATCTTCATCCACCTCACAGGGTGTCTGTTGTGGGGGAGGAAGGTAAAGGAGATTGTGAGCTGCTCTGAGACTCTTCGGAGTGGAGGGCGGGATATAAATCCAATATCTTCATCTACCTCACAGGGTGTCTGTTGTGGGGGGGGAAGGTAAAGGAGATTGTGAGCCGCTCTGAGACTCTTCGGAGTGGAGGGCGGGATATAAATCTAATATCTTCATCTACCTCACAAGGTGTCTGTTGTGGGGGGGGGGGGAAGGTAAAGGAGATTGTGAGCCGCTCTGAGACTCTTCGGAGTGGAGGGTGGGATGTAAATCCAATATCTTCATTTACCTCACAGGGTGTCTGTTGTGGGAAAGGAAGGTAAAGGAGATTGTGAGCCGCTCTGAGACTCTTCGGAGTGGAGGGCGGGATGTAAATCCAATATCTTCATCTACCTCACAGGGTGTCTGTTGTGGGAAAGGAAGGTAAAGGAGATTGTGAGCCGCTCTGAGACTCTTCGGAGTGGAGGGCGGGATATAAATCCAATATCTTCTTCTTTTTCAGTTTAGCAGTCTTGTAGTACACTACAGGACCAACCCTAAATCAGACTTTTCCCTGCAGCCGCTGTGGCCGGACCTGCCTGTCCCACATTGGTCTTGTCAGCCACCAGCGAGCCTGCAGCAAACGTGGACTATTGCACCCTTCTTAAATCTTCGTTCGCGAAGCCAAGCCGAGAGAGCGAGAGAGTACAGCCACCTACCATGCTGTATCTAATAAAGAGCTGATTATCACTACCACCTTACTTCTTCAATGCATCGAACCCACTGTATTATATTTACCATCAAGCATTTCCCATGTCGACACAGGCCCATGAGGTAGGGACAGTGGCATGGACCACCTGCAAGGGGAAGATCTTTGTGGCTGCAACCATGGGCGGTGAGTAGCACTGAAAGGAGCCTTGACATTCGTTGACTGGAAGAGCCACCAGCTTCTTCCACGCAGAGTCTCCAAAATGAACAGTCGGAGTAAACAGCTGGAGAGAGGGATACTCTGGCGATAATCTAGATTGCCTCGGCGGCGGACAAAGGGAGACTTTTAGATTATCAAAAGGCAGAGGGGCTGAGTGAAGAATGCAACATCCTGTCTTTTGAGAAGAGACTAGAAAGACAAGCTCCCTCCATTCGGGTCCGTTAATATGGTCGCCGAGGATTGTGCACAGATCATATCTCCGCGACGCGGCATTCACTCGAGTCTGTTAATGAGAGGAACTGAAAGTGCATTTGGGGCTTTATCTCTCACTCTTTTCGTTTTCATTTGAATGGCTCTGTACCTTCCTTGTAAATGGGGGATTGGACCAAAAACATAAGATGGTTTCCCTACGGGGGTACTTATACAGGCATTACACATCAGGCAAGTTCTCCACGACAAAAAGTTACATAGCGGGGGGAGAGAGAGAAATCCCTTTGTTTGCTGAGGCGTAATCTGTGTTTTTGTTCAAGAGACCAAGATAATTGGAATTTAGAAACCCCACCTTCGTGCTTTTCCAATGGTCACGGACTTAATTCTAAAAAGAATAACTCTCCCGCAGTTATGCTTATAAAGCTATGCAACAATT
Source organism: Heteronotia binoei (assembly GCF_032191835.1). Classification (NCBI taxonomy): domain Eukaryota; kingdom Metazoa; phylum Chordata; class Lepidosauria; order Squamata; family Gekkonidae; genus Heteronotia; species Heteronotia binoei. The sequence continues at coordinate 7,056,834 of NC_083232.1, forward strand.
CAGATGAACCTTTTCAGCTCCTGGTGTTGGGAGGGACCACCCAGGTTTCCGTCAAACAAAGCTGGTCTCCCACAAGCTAAGAGGGTTTGGGAATTATGTGACCAGAACCTCACGGCAGTCCACTGACCACATGGGGGTCAACAGGAATTGGATCATGATGGGACATATTAATAGGCTGCCTTCTCCCATACCCACCCACTGACCCCATTCATCATTGTAGGTCGAAGGCAATTAGATGATAGCGCCCAGGAATGCGACATCTTTCAGCCTGGTAACAAACCCACGTTGGCATTGTTCCCTTTCCCTTAATAACATTAAAAAAGGATTACATTTTTTGTTCCATTTCTTCCCCAACCCCGACTAACTAATAAACAACACAAAAAAAGATTTTCAGAGAGAGAAAAGAAATCCATGCATGGAAGTAGATTTTTGGGAGGAGAGAGAGAAAGGGGGTTTGCACAAGGCCCGTGACCTTTTCCAATTGTGGTAGGACGGCTTTGCTTATTGAAAAGTTCCAACTCTGTTTCCAGGAGGTTTCATTGTCCAGTGGGGCCAAGCAGACAGCGCATTCACATCCATGGAGCCACTCAAAGAGTGGCATTCAGAAGAGGAAATGGCTCATATTTTAACATCCGCAAAGAAAAGTAAATGGGAGGGGAGGCAAGTCTCCAGAAAGGAAGCAACGCCCCCCCCCTCCTTTTCTGGGAGTGGTATTAGACTCATAAGAACATTTCATTGCTTAAGTTGAATTAATGCAGGTCAAGAATCAGGATGTACAGCGCAGGGGAATGAAACATGCTTCCTTGATCAATATCTTCTTAAAGATAGATTTTAGACTAATTTATGGAAGAAGAAGATATTGGATTTATATCCCTCCCTCCACTCTGAAGAGTCTCAGAGCGGCTCACAATTTCCTTTACCTTCCCCCCCACAAAAGACACCCTGTGAGGTAGATGAAGATATTGGATTTATATCCCGCCCTCCACTCCGAAGAGTCTCAGAGCGGCTCACAATCTCCTTTCCCTTCCTCCCCCACAACAGACACCCTGTGAGGTAGAAGAAGATATTGGATTTATATCCCGCCCTCCACTCCGAAGAGTCTCAGAGCGGCTCACAATCTCCTTTCCCTTCCTCCCCCACAACAGACACCCTGTGAGGTAGATGAAGGTATTGGATTTATATCCCGCCCTCCACTCCGAAGAGTCTCAGAGCAGCTCACAATCTCCTTTATCTTCTCTTCCCACAACAGACACTCTCTGAGAGGACTGAGAGGGCTCTCCCAGAAGCTGCCCTTTCAAGGACAACCTCTGCCAGAGCTATGGCTGACCCAAGGCCATTCCAGCAGGTGCAAGTGGAGGAGTGGGGAATCAAACCCGGTTCTCCCAGATAAGAGTCCGCACACTTCACCACTATGGCTGACCCAAGGCCATTCCAGCAGGTGCAAGTGGAGGAGTGGGGAATCAAACCCAGTTCTCCCAGATAAGAGTCCGCACATTTAACCAAGACACCAAACTGGCTCTGGAGAGATTCAGTCATAGCAATTAGACATGATGGTTACAGAGAACCTCCATATTCACAGGCACTCAGAAGGCTTTGTTCTCCATGGTTTCTTGCAGGACATCTGGCGAAATCTGGTTAGCCATCATGAGGAACAGAGCTGGATAATGGATCCATCGAGTTTTTCTTGTTTTTCATCCAGTTGCCTTTCTCACTTCTGACTCTGAACGGCAGGCTGCCATCAGAGGGAAGAATTGGCTGGGATAGTGCCTCTTGTCTTTATTTAACTCTGAATTCAAACAAGTAGAGATATTATTTTGATTTTTAAATTCAATATTATTTTGATTTTTTAAATCCAATATCTTCTTCTAAATCAATTTTTTGTTTAAGTTTGTTTATGTGCTCTGCCCATTTCAGATTTGATTGGAATACTATTCCCAGATATTTGATTAATTTACCTGTTGAAAGGTGTACGGACTATTTTCCATTCCTTGCATGACCTATTTGTTGTTTTGTTGAATACCAATTTTTTTTTTCATTTATCTTGATTTATTTCTAAGAGTTGGTTCTTGCAATAAGCTATAAAAGTTTTAATTGCATGCTTTAGGCCAATTGGTGTTCTTGATATCAGGACTAAATCGTCAGCATATAGCAAGGCTGGTATCCGATGGACTCCTATGTAAGGTGCGTGCATTGATATATTCTGTAGCTTAGGGACAAAATCATTTAAGTATAAATTAAAAAGGTGTGGGACAAGGACATAACCTTGCCGTACTCCTCTGCAGATTAATATTCGACTTGATAGCAAGCCTTCGCTGTCCAATTTAACGTAAGATTTTTGCCTGCTGGAGGTGGGCCAGTGTGCTTAACTTTTAAATATTCAAATACAAACACACTCAAAGTAGAGTCGCCAGTCCCCAGGGATCACAGTGGAGATACATTGCAAAAACCAAACAGAAACTGTGATGCAAATAGGCTACCATACTTTTTAACATATATAATTACTTAACGATTTACATTTTCACTACCCTTCCAGGAAGCCCCACCAAACAATGGGCACATCCACAAACCTATTGCCCTTTCACCACACCCCCCTCCAGCCTAGAAATAGCAGCTCTCCAGCAGCCCTGGCCTCACTCAATGCACAGCAGCCAAAAAGGTCAGAGCGCCTGCTCCGGCTGCAACGCCACTGAGGATGTTCTCTGCAGCCGAGAACGAAACGTCTGGAAGAAAAACTTTCTCCAGTAGAACACGGCACTTGAGCCCAAAAGATTCTACAATCCCTAATGATTTACATTTTTAAAATATATATATATAAAACTACTTTTGTCCAATAACAACCATTATCAGAATTTTACCAGTGTCATAATGGCCCTGTATAAATCGACGGTGCGGTCTCATTTGGAATACTGTGTGCAATTCTGGTCACCCGCACCTCAAAAGGGATATTATAGCATTGGAAAAAGTCCAGAAAAGGGCAACGAGAATGATTAAAGGTTTGGAACACTTTCCCTATGAAGAAAGGTTGAAACTCTTGGGGCTCTTTAGCTTGGAGAAACGTCGACTGTGGGGTGACGCGATAGAGGTTTACAAGATAATGCATGGGATGTAGAAAGTAGGGAAAGAAGTCCTTTTCTCCTTTTCTCACAATACAAGAACTCGTGGGCATTCGATGAAATTGCTGAGCAGTCGGGTTAAAAACGGATAAAAGGAAGTCCTTCTTCACCCAAAGGGTGATTAGCATGTGGAATTCACTGCCACAGGAGGTGGTGGCAACTACAAGCATAGCCAGCTTCAAGAGAGGATTGGATAAAAAATATGGAGCAGAGGTCCATCAGTGGCTATTAGCCACAGTGTGTGTATGTGTATTGGCCACTGTGTGATACAGAGTGTTGGACTGGATGGGCCATTGGCCTGATCCAACAGGGCTTCTCTTATGTTCTTATGTGACACAGAGTGTTGAACTGGATGTGCCATTGGCCTGATCCAACATGGCTTCTCTTATGTTCTTATGTGACCCAGAGTGTTGGACTGGATGGGCCATTGGCCTGATCCAACATGGCTTCTCTTATGTTCTTCTGTGACACAGAGTGTTGGACTGGAGGGGCCATTGGCCTGATCCAACATGGCTTCTCTTATGTTCTTATGTGACACAGAGTGTTGGACTGGATGGGCCACTGGCCTGATCCAACAGGGCTTCTCTTATGTTCTTATGTGACTCAGAGTGTTGGACTGGATGGGACATTGGCCTGATCCAACAGGGCTTCTTTTATGTTCTTATGTGACACAGAGTGTTGAACTGGAGGGGCCACTGGCCTGATCCAACAGGGCTTCTCTTATGTTCTTATGTGACTCAGAGTGTTGGACTGGATGGGCCATTGGCCTGATCCAACATGGCTTCTCTTATGTTCTTCTGTGATACAGAGTGTTGGAATGGATGGGCCATTGGCCTGATCCAACATGGCTTCTCTTATGTTCTTATGTTCTTATTTGTATTGTTAAGGCGGTTCCTTCAGGAAGCCCTCAGCGCTTGTATGGGAAGTGCTTGGCCAGAAATGAATTGGAAGGCTGTGCACCTGCTTTGAGTAAAAGCAATGCTTACTCCTTCATCATATACAGCTTAACAAGACAAGGACATTTATAATACTGATGAAATGGCAACACAAAACACGTCTCTTGTAACTCGTTACTTGTATGCTGCACCACTAAAATGTCTATGGGCTGTGTTGAACTTGGTCTCTTATGGTTATAACTGTGGATTTTTGTACCAAAGAAGTTCGAAAGTAGTTTTATATTTTTCAAAAAATACGTACAGTAAATCCTTAAGTCATTCTATATATTAAAAAGTACGGTAGCCGATTTGCATCACAGTTTGCTGATTGTTTCTCGTAATGAATCCCCAGGTGGGGGCGAGGGATCCCTTAGTTTGGAGGCCTCCCCCTGCTTCGGGGTCATCAGAAAGCGAGGAAGGGGGTAGGTAATGTCTGCTGGTCACTCCATTATACTCCATGGAAACCTATTCCCATAGGGTACAATGGAGAATCGAGCTGTGAGTATCTGGGGCTCTGGCACGGCTGTTTTTTGAGGTAGAGGCACCGAATTTTAAGCATAGCATCTGATGGCTCTCCTCAAAACACCCCTCAAGTTTCAAAAAGATTGGTCTATGGCGTCCAATTCTATGCACCTCCAAAGAAGGTGCTCCTGTCTGTCATTATTTCCAAATAAAAGGGAGGCATTTAAAGGGTGTGCAATCCCTTTAAATGTGATGGCCACACCCTTGCTCCTGGCTCCACCCCCAAAGTCCCCAGGCATTTCTTGAGCCAGACCTGGCAACCCTAACTCAAAGTCTCCCATGCTCTTTCATCCAAAGGAAACCAGACCTGTCTGGTTTGGTGTGGTGGTTAAGTGTGCGGACTCTTATCTGGGAGAACCGGGGTTGATTCCCACTCCTCCACTTGCACCTGCTAGCATGGCCTTGGGTCAGCCATAGCTCTGGCAGAGGTTGTCCTTGAAAGGGCAGCTGCTGTGAGAGCCCTCTCCAGCCCCACCCACCTCACAGGGGTGTCTGTTGTGGAGGATGAAGGGAAAGGAGATTGTGAGCCGCTCTGAGACTCTTTGGAGTGGAGGGTGGGATATAAATTCATTATCTTCTTCTACCTCACAGGGTGTCTGTTGTGGGGGAGGAAGGTAAAGGAGATTGTGACACTCTTCGGAGTGGAGGGCAGGATATAAATCCAATATCTTCATCTACCTCATAGGGTGTCTGTTGTGGGGGAGGAAGGGAAAGGAGATTGTGAGCCGCTCTGAGACTCTTCGGAGTGGAGGGCAGGATATAAATCCAATATCTTCATCTACCTCATAGGGTGTCTGTTGTGGGGGAGGAAGGGAAAGGAGATTGTGAGCCGCTCTGAGACTCTTCGGAGTGGAGGGCGGGATATAAATCCAATATCTTCATCTACCTCATAGGGTGTCTGTTGTGGGGGAGGAAGGGAAAGGAGATTGTGAGCCGCTCTGAGACTCTTCGGAGTGGAGGGCAGGATATAAATCCAATATCTTCATCTACCTCATAGGGTGTCTGTTGTGGGGGAGGAAGGGAAAGGAGATTGTGAGCCGCTCTGAGACTCTTCGGAGTGGAGGGCAGGATATAAATCCAATATCTTCATCTACCTCATAGGGTGTCTGTTGTGGGGGAGGAAGGGAAAGGAGATTGTGAGCCGCTCTGAGACTCTTCGGAGTGGAGGGTGGGATATAAATCCAATATCTTCTTCTTCATCTTTTTCTTCTGTGCCGACTCTTGGATTGTCAGCACTTGAGGAAGCATTTAAATTCTGCGCTGGCAGGCAGAAGGGAAAATGGTTCTGTTCCCTGTCCGAGCACCAATGAAAATTGCATTGACGTGGGATTCCCAGCGCACGGCTTTTGCAGTGCAGATGTCTGTCTGAAACTGACTGCTGCCCTCTGCCGTGCAAAACTGTCAAAAGAAAGAAAATCTGATTTGAAAAATTCCAGCGTTCTGGCTCATTAAACATTTTCTAAACAGGGTGCCGGTTTCATTACGCCGTCACAAACCCGCGAAGGGGTAAACACATGTCTCTTCCACATTATGCAGCTTGCAGAGTCCCGAAGGGAGCAAACCGGGTGAGTTAATCTCTTTGACGGATTCCATCCCTGCCAAAACTAATAATAATAATAATAAAACGCTCGAAAGGCGTGGAGGAGCTCCACATCTCCAGTGAGGCACAAACTGAAGATAAGTCCTTGATCAGCTGTTTCCATTTGACATAACTCACTACACATTAGTAAAATGGCAAATCACCGGCTCGCACCAGCACAACACAGTCTGTTGTGGGAATTTATTTACATTATCAAAGCTCTCGACCTCTTGTTACAATTCAGTATCATCATCTTCTTTGGTAAGGAGGACGGTTCTTTAAAACAGCGGTCCCCAACCTTTTTGGCACCAGGGACTGGTTTTGTGGAAGACAATTTTTCCATGGACCGGAGGGGTGGGGTAGGGGGGTGATTGTTTCCGGATGATACAATTGTGCACTATTTCCATTAGTTTGGTGTAGTGGTTAAGTGTGCAGACTTTTATCTGAGAGAACCGGGTTTGATTCCCTACTCCCCTACTTGCAGCTGCTGGAATGGCCTTGAGTCAGCCAGAGCTCTCGCAGAGTTGTCCTTGAAAGGGCAGCTGCTGCGAGAGCTCTCTCAGCCCCACCTACCTCACAGGGGGTCTGTTGTGGGGGAGGAAAGGAAAGGAGATTGTGAGCCGCTCTGACTCTCTTCGGAGTGGAGGGCGGGATATAAATCCAATATCTTCATCTACCTCACAGGGTGTCTGTTGTGGGGGAAGAAGGGAAAGGAGATTGTGAGCCTTCTGAGACTCTTCGGAGTGGAGAGCGAGATATAAATCCAATATCTTCATCTACCTCACAGGGTGTCTGTTGTGGGGGAAGAAGGGAAAGGAGATTGTGAGCCGCTCTGACACTCTTCGGACTGGAGGGTGGGATATAAATCCAATATCTTCATCTACCTCACAGGGTGTCTGTTGTGGGGGAAGAAGGGAAAGGAGATTGTGAGCCTTCTGACACTCTTCGGACTGGAGGGTGGGATATAAATCCAATATCTTCATCTACCTCACAGGGTGTCTGTTGTGGGGGAGGAAGGGAAAGGAGATTGTGAGCCGCTCTGAGACTCTTTGGAGTGGAGGGTGGGATATAAATCCAATATCTTCATCTACCTCACAGGGTGTCTGTTGTGGGGGGGGGGGGAAGGTAAAGGAGATTGTGAGCTGCTCTGAGACTCTTTGGAGTGGAGGGCGGGATATGAATCCAATATCTTCATCTACCTCACAGGGTGTCTGTTGTGGGGGAAGAAGATAAAGGAGATTGCAAGCTGCTCTGAGATTCGGAGTGCAGGGCAGGATATAAATCCAGTGTATTATTGCTGTTGTTGTTGTTGTTATATTGCAATATATAATGAAATAATTATACAACTCGTGGCCCAGTTACTAAGAGGCCACGGACTGGGACCGGTCCATGACCCAGAGTTTGGGGGCCCCTGCTTTAAAACACTGCAAGGAAGACCTCTGCACTTAGCTGAGTAAAGTGGTAGGATACAATTCAGTATGCTGCATAGAGACACCAGGTCTCTCCTGGAAAACAGCAGGAGATATATTTTGGGGAGGGGGTGGTAATCAGGAGCAAGAGGGAGGCTCTGTTGATGTGCAGCAATCTGCCCATGTAACTGTCCACTAGACCTGGAAGCGACATCATCGTGTTGGGAATGTCTGATTGATGCTCTGGTATTTGGGCAAAAACTCTATGGTCAATATGGCTTCTACCATGGAGTTTTTGCCCAAAATACCAGAGCGTTGTGCTCACGTGACAACATCATTTCCAGGTCATGTAGGCGGAGATGTAGGCACGTTGCTGGACTAAGGTTGCCAAGTCCAATTCATGAAATATCTGGGGACTTTGGGGGTGGAGCCAGGAGACTTTGGGGGTGGAGCCAGGAGACATTGGGGGCGGAGCCAGGAGCAAGGGTGTGACAAGCATAATTGAACTCCAAAGGGAGTTCTGGCCATCACATTTCAAGGGACCACACACCTTTTAAATGCCTTCCTTCCATAGGAAATAATGAAGGACAGGGGCACCTTCTTTGGGGGCTCATAGAATTGGACCCCCTCGTCCAATCCTTTTGAAACTTAGGGAGTACATTAGGGAGAGCCACTGGATGCTATACTGAAAATCTGGTGCCTCTATCTCAAAAAAACAGGGTCCTCAGAGCCCCAGATACCCCCAGATCAATTCTCCATTATGTTCTATGGGAATAAGCCTTCTTAGGGAACCATGAGTTCCCAGCAGACATTTCCCTCCCCTCTCCCCGCTTTCTGATGACCCTGAAGCAGGGGGAGGGTCTCCAAACCGGGGGATCCCCTGCCCCCACCTGGAGATTGGCAACCCTATGCTGGACGTTAGCAGAGCCTCCCTCTTTTCTGGGGTAAGTTCCCCTTGCTGAGCAGCTGATTGACAGCTGAGCCGTGGGGTCTGGGAGCAGGGGACCCTGGCTTTTTTTGTAGCAGGAACTCCTTTGCATATTAGGCCCACACACCCCTGATGTAGCCAATCCTCCTGGAGCTCTCAGTAGGCCCTGTGGGAAGAGCCCTGTAAGGAATTCTAGCAGGACCTCCTTCGCCTATTAGGCCACCACACCCCTGATGTAGCCAATCCTCCTGGAGCTGACAGCAGGCCCTGTACTAAGAGCCCTGTAAGGAATTCTAGCAGGACCTCCTTTGCATATTAGGCCACACCCCCTTGATGCAGCCAATCCTCCTGGAGCTCTCAGTAGGCCCTGTGAGAAGAGCCCTGTAAGGAATTCTAGCAGGACCTCCTTCGCCTATTAGGCCACACACCCCTGATGTAGCCAATCCTCCTGGAGCTGACAGCAGGCCCTGTACTAAGAGCCCCTGTAAGGAATTCTAGCAGGACCTCCTTTGCATATTAGGCCACACACCCCTGATGTAGCCAATCCTCCTGGAGCTTCCAGCAGGCCCTGTATGAAGAGCCCTGTAAGGAATTCTAGCAGGACCTCCTTTGCATATTAGGCCACACACCCCTGATGTAGCCAATCCTCCTGGAGCTCTCAGTAGGCCCTGTGGGAAGAGCCCTGTAAGGAATTCTAGCAGGACCTCCTTCGCCTATTAGGCCACACACCCCTGATGTAGCCAATCCTCCTGGAGCTGACAGCAGGCCCTGTACTAAGAGCCCTGTAAGGAATTCTAGCAGGACCTCCTTTGCATATTAGGCCACACACCCCTGATGTAGCCAATCCTCCTGGAGCTGACAGCAGGCCCTGTACTAAGAGCCCTGTAAGGAATTCTAGCAGGACCTCCTTTGCATATTAGGCCACACACCCCTGATGTAGCCAATCCTCCTGGAGCTGACAGCAGGCCCTGTACTAAGAGCCCTGTAAGGAATTCTAGCAGGACCTCCTTTGCATATTAGGCCACACACCCTTGATGCAGCCAATCCTCCTGGAGCTCTCAGTAGGCCCTGTGAGAAGAGCCCTGTAAGGAATTCTAGCAGGACCTCCTTCGCCTATTAGGCCACACACCCTTGATGTAGCCAATCCTCCTGGAGCTCTCAGCAGGCCCTGTACGAAGAGCCCTGTAAGGAATTCTAGCAGGACCTCCTTCGCCTATTAGGCCACACACCCCTGATGTAGCCAATCCTCCTGGAGCTTACAGCAGGCCCTGTACGAAGAGCCCTGTAAGGAATTCTAGCAGGACCTCCTTTGCATATTAGGCCACACACCCCTGATGTAGCCAATCCTCCTGGAGCTTCCAGTAGGCCCTGTGAGAAGAGCCCTGCAAGGAATTCTAGCAGGACCTCCTTTGCATATTAGGCCACACCCTCCTGATGTAGCCAATCCTCCTCGAACTGACTGTAGGCCCTGTAAGCTTGTGGAGTACTGGGTACCCCAGGAGCGTGTGGCCTAATATGCAAAGGAGTTCCTGCTACAAAAACCAAAGCCCTTGGTGACCCTAATGCTGCCAAACGTTTCCACCAAGTGACCACTGGATTTAGAAAAGATTTTCAAAAGATGCCCACAGACAGGGGCGGATGACAGGAAAATGGCACCCTCTCGATGACTCCGCTACCTTATTCACCGAACAGAAAAACGAAAAAAATTCCAAGCCCGTGTTAAAGTTCATTTTAATTAAAATTACGCAAAAAGCTTTTCTTGTTGTTGTGGCTTTAAGTTTTAATTTGCAAAAGATTCCACAGTGAAGAGTTTTGAGAGCATGGAATCTGGCCAGCCTCGAATCTTATCTTAAGAAAGAGCATACAACGTTCCGTTCATTGGCTACATTAGGGGTATGTGGCCTAATATGCAAAGGAGTTCGCGCTAGAAAAAAAACCCTGGCTGGGTTACATAGTGGCCTGCTTGCCCTGTAAGAAGGAAAGAACACATATGTGTGTGTGTATACACACACATATATTGGCCACTGAGTGTTGGACTGGATGGGCCATTGGCCTGATCCAACATGGCTTCTCTTATGTTCTTATGTGACACAGAGTGTTCGACTGGATGGGCCACTGGCCTGATCCAACATGGCTTCTCTTATGTTCTTATGTGACACAGAGTGTTGGACTGGATGGGCCATTGGCCTGATCCAACATGGCTTCTCTTATGTTCTTATGTGACACAGAGTGTTCGACTGGATGGGCCACTGGCCTGATCCAACATGGCTTCTCTTATGTTCTTATGTGACACAGAGTGTTCGACTGGATGGGCCATTGGCCTGATCCAACATGGCTTCTCTTATGTTCTTATGTGACACAGAGTGTTGGACTGGATGGGCCATTGGCCTGATCCAACATGGCTTCTCTTATGTTCTTATGTGACACAGAGTGTTCGACTGGATGGGCCACTGGCCTGATCCAACATGGCTTCTCTTATGTTCTTATGTGACACAGAGTGTTCGACTGGATGGGCCACTGGCCTGATCCAACATGGCTTCTCTTATGTTCTTATGTGACACAGAGTGTTCGACTGGATGGGCCACTGGCCTGATCCAACATGGCTTCTCTTATGTTCTTATGTGACACAGAGTGTTGGACTGGATGGGCCACTGGCCTGATCCAACATGGCTTCTCTTATGTTCTTATGTGACACAGAGTGTTGGACTGGATGGGCCATTGGCCTGATCCAACATGGCTTCTCTTATGTTCTTATGTGACACAGAGTGTTGGACTGGATGGGCCATTGGCCTGATCCAACATGGCTTCTCTTATGTTCTTATGTGACACAGAGTGTTCGACTGGATGGGCCACTGGCCTGATCCAACATGGCTTCTCTTATGTTCTTATGTGACACAGAGTGTTCGACTGGATGGGCCACTGGCCTGATCCAACATGGCTTCTCTTATGTTCTTATGTGACACAGAGTGTTGGACTGGATGGGCCATTCGCCTGATCCAACATGGCTTCTCTTATGTTCTTATGTGACACAGAGTGTTCGACTGGAT
>NC_083232.1:7070866-7073652 GCF_032191835.1 Heteronotia binoei
TTGCCACACAGCCTCACACCATGGTCTAACTATCCATCCATTCACTCAGAGCTCTTTCCTATGAGTCTTTAAATTCTACATACACACAAATGACTCTTCAATCTGCAGCCAGCTTAGGGTTTTTTTTTTTTCTCTGTTTGCCTATATTGGAAAGGCTGTCACTTAAAGGAGGGCAGGGAGCTGTTCCTGCTGGCACCAGAGGACAAGATTCACAATAAGAACATAAGAGAAGCCGTGTTGGATCAGGCCAGTGGCCCATCCAGTCCAACACTCTGTGTCACATAAGAGAAGCCCTGTTGGATTAGGCCAATGGCCCATCCAGTCCAACACTCTGTGTCACATAAGAACATAAGAGAAGCCATGTTGGATCAGGCCAGTGGCCCATCCAGTCGAGCACTCTGTGTCACATAAGAACATAAGAGAAGCCATGTTGGATCAGGCCAGTGGCCCATCCAGTCCAACACTCTGTGTCACATAAGAACATAAGAGAAGCCATGTTGGATCAGGCCAATGGCCCCCTCCAGTCCAACACTCTGTGTCACATAAGAGAAGCCCTGTTGGATTAGGCCAATGGCCCATCCAGTCCAACACTCTGTGTCACATAAGAACATAAGAGAAGCCATGTTGGATCAGGCCAGTGGCCCATCCAGTCCAACACTCTGTGTCACATAAGAACATAAGAGAAGCCATGTTGGATCAGGCCAGTGGCCCATCCAGTCGAACACTCTGTGTCACATAAGAACATAAGAGAAGCCATGTTGGATCAGGCCAGTGGCCCATCCAGTCGAACACTCTGTGTCACATAAGAACATAAGAGAAGCCATGTTGGATCAGGCCAATGGCCCATCCAGTCGAACACTCTGTGTCACATAAGAACATAAGAGAAGCCATGTTGGATCAGGCCAGTGGCCCATCCAGTCGAACACTCTGTGTCACATAAGAACATAAGAGAAGCCATGTTGGATCAGGCCAATGGCCCATCCAGTCGAACACTCTGTGTCACAGAAGAACATAAGAGAAGCCCTGTTGGGTCAGGCCAATGGCCCATCCAGTCCAAAACTCTGTGTCACAGAAGAACCTAAGAGAAGCCCTGTTGGGTCAGGCCAATGGCCCATCCAGTCCAAAACTCTGTGTCACAGAAGAACCTAAGAGAAGCCATGTTGGATCAGGCCAATGGCCCATCCCGTCCAACACTCTGTGTCACACAGTGGCCAAAGAACTCAAGTGCCATCAGAAGGTCCACCAGTGGGACCAGGACTACTAGAGCCCTCCCACTGTGCCTCCCCTTCCCGCACAAGCACCAAGAATACAGAGCATCACTGCCCCAGACAGAGAGTTCCAACGATAAGCTGTGGCTTTTAGCCACTCATGGACCTCTGCTCCATATGTTTATCCAATCCCCTCTTGAAGCTGGCTATGTTTGTAGCCACCGCCACGCCCTGTGGCAGTGAATTCCACGTGTTAATCACCCTTTGGGTGAAGAAGTACTTCCTTTTATCCGTTTTAACCCGACTGCTCAGCAATTTCATTGAATGCCCACGAGTTCTTGTATTGTGAGAAAGGGAGAAAAGTACTTCTTTCTCTACCTTCTCCATCCCATGCATAATCTTGTAAACCTCCATCAAGATAGATAGATAGATAAATTTATTGTCATTGTTCTCAACAAAAGAGAGCAACGAAAGTCACCCCACAGTCGACGTTTCTCCAAGCTAAAGTGCCCCAAGCGTTTTAACCTTCCTTCATAGGGAAAGTGTTCCAAACCTTTAATCATTCTAGTTGCCCTTTTCTGCACTTTTGCCAATGCTATAATATCTTTAAGGGGTGTAAATTATGGGCAGGAAGGGGGGGGGATTTACAGAAAGAGTAGTTCAGCAGTGGGATGGATCACTTAGGGAGCTGGTGAGCTCCTCTCACTGGCAGTCTTCAGGCAGTGACTGGACTCATCACTGGACTCATCAGGGATGCTGTAGGGATGATCCTGCACTGAGCAGCGGGTTGGATTAGATGACCTCTATGACCCCCTTCAGCTCTGTGTTCCCATGATTCTGAAAGAAAGAAAGAAAGAAAGAAAGAAAGAAAGAAAGAAAGAAAGAAAGAAAGAAAGAAAGAAAGAAAGAAAGAAAGAAAGAAAGAAAGAAAGAAAGAAAGAAAGAAAGAAAGAAAGAAAGAAAGAAAGAAAGAAGAGTGTAGACAAGTATGCATGTTTCAGAAATCATAGAATCACAGTGTCATGGGTGCTGGGGACCCTTCAGAGGAAGTTGAGTCTGATGAGGAAACTGTGCCCCTGCCACCTGCACCAGTGCCCCTGCCTCCTGCTGGAGAAGATCCCAGCCCCCCTGCCTCGCCCTCTCGGGTGGCTCGTGTGCGTGACCGCCTCCGGCAGGACCTCAGGGATCGGAGGAGGGCGGCACGCTCACAAGCAAGACGCTCCCTGAGCCCTGAGTTCTGAGAGGATTCTGGCCCTTCTAAGAGCAAGGATGCTTGAGTGGTGACAGGATCCTGGCTGCCTCCCTGAGCCAGCAATTAGCCCAAACGGGCAACAGCCAGCAGAGGGCTATATAGCTGTGGGCTTTGGGAGGAGGCTTTGTGGAAGCAACTAGTCATCTCCCTGACGTTCTAGCATCCACTCCGGCTTGACTTTGGTTCCTGACTCCCTGACTTTGGCTTTGGACTTCTGGACTCCCTGACCTCGGCTTCTGGACCTCGGACCTGCGATACTTCTACAGTGATTCGGATTTGGCGCCTCGGACCCTCCTGCTTACTGGCTACAGACCTCGGACTGCCCG
>NC_083232.1:7073752-7096113 GCF_032191835.1 Heteronotia binoei
ACTAAAGGTCAACCATTGGCCCAACTAGCATGCACACATGCTTTTTATTTTTATTTTTTATCTCGGTTTTAAAAAATGGTGGTGAAGATTCTGTAGCTTGCGACAAAAACGTGCCAATTTTTAACCTGGTTTAATAATGCACATTAAGCTATTTGGGGCACGTTATTTTGCATCGTTCGTTTTCTACCCCTAAAGAGATGCCTGCCTCACTGAAGCCTTATACGTGGACCAATTTTACAAGCTTCCCCACAGTTTTACAAGTATTTTCCCATTGGAGACCAAGCTCAGTCTAGAGAAGAGGAGGCTGAGGGGGGGGGGGGGGCTAGGATTGCTCTCTAGAAGTATCCAAGGGACTGTTGCTTAGAAGCCCTGTGAGGAAAGGCTGAGGGACTTGGAAGGTTCAGTCTGGAGAAGAGGAGGCTGAGGGGGAGGACAGGATTGCTCTCTAGAAGTATCTGAGGGGCTGTTGCTTAGAAGCCCTGTGAGGAAAGGCTGAGGGTCTTAGGAAGGTTCATTCTGGAGAAGAGGAGGCTGAGGGGGGAGACAGGATTGCTCTCTAGAAGTATCTGATGGGGTGTGAACTGGCAGAGACTGACCAAGAGAGAGATCTTGAGGTCGTGGTAGAAAACTCACTGAAAATGTCAAGACAGTGCGCGTTTGCAAAAAAAAAAGGCCAACGCCATGCTGGGAATTATTAGGAAGGGAACTGAAAACAAATCAGCCAGTATCATAATGCCCCTGTATAAATCAATGGTGCGGGTCTCATTTGGAGTACTGTGTGCAGTTCTGGTCGCCCGCACCTCAAAAAAAATATTATAGCATTGGAGAAAGTCCAGAAAAGGGCAAGTAGAATGATTAAAGGGCCGGAGCACTTTCCCTATGAAGAAAGGTTGAAACGCTTGGAACTCTTTAGCTTGGAGAAACGTCGACTGTGGGGTGACATGATAGAGGTTTACAAGCTAATGCATGGGATGGAGAAAGTAGAGAAAGAAGTACTTTCTTCCTTTCTCACAATACAAGAACTCGTGGGCATTCGATGAAATTGCTGAGCAGACAGGTTAAAACGGATCAAAGGAAGTACATCTTCACCCAAAGGGTGATTAACATGTGGAATTCACTGCCACAGGAGGTGGTGGCGGCCACAAGTATAGCCACCTTCAAGAGGGGTTTAGATAAAAATATGGAACACAGGTCCATCAGTGGCTATTAGCCACAGTGTGTGTGTATATATAAAAAATTTTGCCACTGTGTGACACAGAGTGTTGGACTGGATGGGCCGTTGGCCTGATCCAACATGGCTTCTCTTATGTTCTTATGTTCTTTACCTTCCCCCCGCCCTGCACAACAGACACCCTGTGAGGTAGATGAAGATATTGGATTTATATCCCGCCCTCCACTCCGAAGAGTCTCAGAGCAGCTCACAATCTCCTTTGCCTTCCTCCCCCACAACAGACACCCTGTGAAGTGGGTGGGGCTGGAGAGGGCTCTCACAGCAGCTGCCCTTTCAAGGACAACCTCTTCCAGAGCTATGGCTGACCCAAGGCCATTCCAGCAGGTGCAAGTGGAGGAGTGGGGAATCAAACCAGTTCTCCCAGATAAGAGTCCGCGCACTTAATCACTACACCAAACTGGCTCTCTATTAGAGCTATGGCTGACCCAAGGCCATTCCAGCAGGTGCAAGTGGAGGAGTGGGGAATCAAACCCAGTTCTCCCAGATAAGAGTCCGCACACTTAACCACTACACCAAACTGGCTCTCCAACTTTAACTTTCAATGCATTCTCCAAGCCACTGACTGGCTTGGTTTGGAGAAATTATTTAAAGAGACAAATCGCCTTCTCCAGGCCAGCTAATGGGGCAGTGGGGGCTTTGAGAGCCACACAACGTGTGAAAAAGCCACATGTGGCTCTCGAGCCACAGTTCGACCACCCCTGATCTAGGCTGATCCTGGCTTGAGCAGAGGGGTTGGGCTAGATGTCCTGCGTGGCCCCTTCCAGCTCCGTGCGATTCTATGATTCTTTGACTCATCGCAACGCAAATGGCAGCGGGAAAACGTCAAGCAGGAATCGTTCCTGTGACTCACACTTCTTGGGCACGTCATCACTCAGGAATACAGCTGAAGCTGGATCACCAATGTGTGTTCAGAGCCCGCACTGAGCAGTCCAGCATTCCCCAGCATGGCACCTCCATGGCCCATCAGAACTTTCCCTGGCACCCGTCAAGCTTTTCGGAAAGTAGGCAGGGTTCTTGTAAGGCTGAAGCTTCTTATGAGGTGCTCTCCTATTCAAACGAAAGCCCTTTCCATGGTTACAATGGCAGCTGCAGCCAATTCTAGGGATGGATGGATGCCAGCTTCCAGTTGGGACCTGGGGATCCCCCAGAATTACACCTCATCTATAGGTACAGAGATTAGTTCCCCTGGAGAAAAGGGATGTCTTGGAGGATAGACTTTCTGGCGTTGTACCCCACTGTGGTCTCCGTCCTCCCCAGGCTACATCCCCAAATCTCCAGGAGTTCCCAAACCTGGTTCTAGCAATCATACCCCACTCTCCCCCACTGGTAGCTGAGGGGTCCAGGTAGGCCATAGCCATGGGGGCCTGTGGGGACACTGCCCCCAACTCCCAGGTGTGTCCCCTTGATCCCAAGGGGCCCGCTGGGAGTGCAGCCTGTTTTTCTCTCTCTTTTTTGACGCAGCTGAGCCAGCTAAGCATCACCACCAGCAGCCGGACCCAGGAGAGCGCACTGCAGCAGCAAAAGCAGCAGACGGAGAAGAGGGAGGTGGAGAAGCGGAGGCAGCTGCATGGAATAGGCCAGAGAAGGCGGGGACGGATGGAGCTGCTGGGTGCAAAGAGTGAGGGGGAGGGAAGTGGAAGAAACGCCCCCTGCTAGCATGCAAGCTGCAATCCCTTCTTGACTCCAAAGTTTTAGCGTTGGCTGCAAGGCCAGCGTGTGAGACTAGGTCATGTAGGTGACTGCCTAGGGTGCCACATCGCATATGGGGTGCCGCTTCTTCACCCAAAGGGTGATTAACATGTGGAATTCACTGCCACAGGAGGTGGTGGCGGCTACAAGCATAGCCAGCTTCAAGAGGGGATTGGATAAAAATATGGAGCAGAGGTCCATCAGTGGCTATTAGCCACAGTATATATGTGTATATATGTGTATATGTGTGTGTGTGTGTATACACACGCACATGTATTGGTCACTGTGTGACACAGTGGTTAAGTGTGCAGACTCTTATCTGGGAGAACTGGGGTTGATTCCCCACTCCTCCACTTGCACCTGCTGGAATGGCCTTGGGTCAGCCATAGTGGTGAAGTGCGCAAACTCTTATCTGGGAGAACCAGGTTTGATTCCCCACTCCTCCACTTGCACCTGCTGGAATGGCCTTGGGTCAGCCATAGTGGTGAAGTGCGCAAACTCTTATCTGGGAGAACCAGGGTTGATTCCCCACTCCTCCACTTGCACCTGCTAGAATGGCCTTGGATCAGCCATAGTGGTTAAGTGTGAGGACTCTTATTTGGAGAACAGGGTTCGATTCCCCACTCCTCCACTTGCACCTGCTGGAATGGCCTTGGGTCAGCCATAGCTCTGGCAGAGGTTGTCTTTGAAAGGGCAGCTGCTGTGAGAGCCCTCTCCAGCCCCACTGACCTCACAGGGTGCCTTTTGTGGGGGAGGAAGGAAAAGGAGATTATGAGCCGCTCTGAGACTCTTCAGAGTGGAGGGCGGGATATAAATCCAATATCTTCATCTACCTCACAGGGTGTCTGTTGTGGGGGAGGAAAGAAAAGGAGATTGTGAGCTGCTCTGAGACTCTTCGGAGTGGAGGGCGGGATATAAATCCAATATCTTCTTCTACCTCACAGGGTGTCTGTTGTGGGGGATGAAGGAAAAGGAGATTGTGAGCTGCTCTGAGACTCTTCGGAGTGGAGGGCGGGATATAAATCCAATATCTTCATCTACCTCACAGGGTGTCTGTTGTGGGGGAGGAAGGAAAAGGAGATTGTGAGCCGCTCTGAGACTCTTCGGAGTGGAGGGCGGGATATAAATCCACTATCTTCTTCTTCTTCTCCAAGCCCCGCCTTCTCCCAGCTCCACCCCCAAAGTCTCACCCCAGCCTGGCCATGACAGACAGAGTTTGCAATAAAAGCAAGTCAGCAGATAATAAACGTAAATCCGTTTCATTTAACATTGCAAGATTTTCCCCCTTTGCTCAGCTCTTTTAGCACTCGTATAAGCAGGCAATACAGGAACAACCTCAGGAAACAGCTGTATTCAGCAACTCCCCTTTCACCCATTGCCTTTACACTGAAGCAGTATTGAATGGGCTGGTTAGATCTAAAAGGCAAAGGTAGTCCCCTGCGCAAGCACCAGTCGTTTCTGACTCTGGGGTGACAGTAGATCTACCAGGAATCTCTTATCGCGCATCTGTTAGTTCACACACATTTCTTAGAAACGGCCTTCACGTTCTTGAAGCTCATCGGTTTTAATTGGTATCGTCGTTTGCACCAGGTTAGGGTTGCCAATCCCAGGTTGAGGGCAGGAGATACCCTGGTTTGGAGACCCTCTGAGCCACTTTAGAGTTATCAGAAAGCGGGAGAGCGAATGTCTGCTGAGCACTTGATTATACCCTGTGGAGCTCGGTTGCCATAGGGTATACTGAAGAATCATTCTGTGGGTATCTGGGACTCCGGGGGAGCTGTTTCCTGAGGTAGAGGCACCAAATTTTCAGCATAGCATTTGGTGCCTCTCCTCACTCCCTCCCAAAAGTTTCAAAAAGATAGGACCAAGGGGTCCAGTTCTATGAGCCCCAAAGGAAGGTGCACCATCCTCCATTATTTCCAGAGAACGGAAGGCATTGCAATGGAACATGGTTCCTTTAAATGTGATGAGCAGGGCTTTTTTTGCAGAAAAAAGCCCAGCAGGAACTTATTTGCATATAAGGCCACACCCCCTGATGCCAAGCCAGGCAGATTTGTGTTACATGAGAACATAAGAAAAGCCATGTTGGATCAGGCCAATGGCCCATCCGGTCCAACACTATAAGAACGTAAGAGAAGCCATGTTGGATCAGGCCAATGGCCCATCCGGTCCAACACAATAAGAATGTAAGAGAAGCCATGTTGGATCAGGCCAATGGCCCATCCGGTCCAACACTGTAAGAATGTAAGAGAAGCCATGTTGGATCAGGCCAATGGCCCATCCGGTCCAACACAATAAGAACGTAAGAGAAGCCATGTTGGATCTGGCCAATGGCCCATCCGGTCCAACACTGTAAGAACGTAAGAGAAGCCATGCTGAATCAGGCCAATGGCCCATCCGGTCCAACACTATAAGGACGTAAGAGAAGCCATGTTGGATCAGGCCAATGGCCCATCCGGTCCAACACTATAAGAACATAAGAGAAGCCATGTTGGATCAGGCCAATGGCCCATCCGGTCCAACACTATAAGAACGTAAGAGAAGCCATGTTGGATCAGGCCAATGGCCCATCCGGTCCAACACTGTAAGAACGTAAGAGAAGCCATGTTGGATCAGGCCAATGGAACATCCAGTCCAACACTCGGTGTCACACAATGGCCAAAAACATCCAAGTGCCATCAGGAGGTCCATCAGTGGGCCGGGACACTAGAAGCCTTCCCACTGTGCCTCCCTCAAGCACCCAGAATACAGAGCATCATTTGCCCCAGACAGAGAGTTCCAACAATACGCCGTGGCTAATAGCCACTGATGGATCTCTGCTCCCTATGTTTATCCTGCTCAAAAAAACAAACCATGGAAGGGGGGGGGCGCAGAAATAAGCTCCACCCAAACTCTGAGAACAGGGATGTCAAATATATGACCTGCAGCATGGAACCAGCTCACCCAGAGCCCTTATATAGCCCACAAGCAACTGGTCACCACTTTTATTGCTGGATAACAGAAGCTGTGCGTTATGTCTTTGCATACCGTCCCAGTGCAAACGAGTAACAGGCAGTGGAAGTGGGAGGGTGGGCATCAGGGCTTTAAGGCAGGGGTGTCAAACTTATTCGTTATGAGGGCCGGATCTGACATAAATGAGACCTTGTCGGTCTGGGGCCATGCTTCTCATAAAATGTAATGCCAGGTAGTGGAGATACAGACTTTATAAAGGACACAGAAAAACCCAGTTAAAGATTCTGTATTTCTCCCATGTGATCAAGGGAACTAGGCAAAGGAAGCTCTGACTTTCCCTTCCCAGGAGATGAGGAGGGGGTGGAGCCTCAGCCAATAGAAGGGAAAAAAGGCTTGGCTCAGTAGCTCTCCCTCCCCCCTTCCTCCCTAAGGGAGGAGCCTCAGCCAATGGAGAAAACAGAGGCTTTACTCTGCAGTTCCTGTGGGATTGAGCAAGCCTTGCAAAGCAAACTGTGATGCAGAAGGAAGCAAAAAAGAGGGAGACGGAAGCAGACTTGCTCATGGGACTGATATTCCCCCGTTTTAAGGAAGTACTGTAAGAGCGTTAGTCTTTTAAGCATGTTTGTATTTTGAGCAAAAAAACAATAATAAACTGGGTTTGCCTGTGTCCTTTAGAAGAATTGCAGATTTATACCCCGCCCTTCTCTCTGAATCAGAGACTCAGAGCGGCTTACAATCTCCTTTATCTTCTCCCACCACAATAGACACCCTGTGAGGTGGGTGGGGCTGAGAGGGCTCTCACAGCAGCTGCCCTTTCAAGGACAACCTCTGCCAGAGCTATGGCTGACCCAAGGCCATTCCAGCAGCTGCAAGGGGAGGAGTGGGGAATCAAACCCAGTTCTCCCAGAAGAAGAAGAAGAAGAATTGCAGATTTATATTCCACCCTTCTCCCTGAATCAGAGACTCAGAGCGGCTTACAATCTCCTGTCTTCTCCCCTCACAACAGACACCCTGTGAGGTGGGTGGGGCTGGAGAGGGCTCTCACAGCAGCTGCCCTTTCAAGGACAACCTCTGCCAGAGCTATGGCTGACCCAAGGCCATTCCAGCAGGTGCAAGTGGAGGAGTGGGGAATCAAACCCGGTTCTCCCAGATAAGAGTCCGCACATTTAACCAGTACACCAAACTGGCTCTCTATTAGTGTTATGGCTGACCGAAGGCCATGCCAGCAGCTGCAAGTGGAGGAGTGGGGAATCAAACCCCGTTCTCTCAGATAAGAGAGCTATGGCTGACCCAAGGCCATTCCAGCAGGTGCAAGTGGAGGAGTGGGGAATCAAACCCGGTTCTCCCAGATAAGAGTCCGCACATTTAACCAGTACACCAAACTGGCTCTCTATTAGTGTTATGGCTGACCGAAGGCCATGCCAGCAGCTGCAAGTGGAGGAGTGGGGAATCAAACCCCGTTCTCTCAGATAAGAGAGCTATGGCTGACCCAAGGCCATTCCAGCAGGTGCAAGTGGAGGAGTGGGGAATCAAACCCGGTTCTCCCAGATAAGAGTCCGCACATTTAACCAGTACACCAAACTGGCTCTCTATTAGTGTTATGGCTGACCGAAGGCCATGCCAGCAGCTGCAAGTGGAGGAGTGGGGAATCAAACCCCATTCTCTCAGATAAGAGAGCTATGGCTGACCCAAGGCCATTCCAGCAGGTGCAAGTGGAGGAGTGGGGAATCAAACCCGGTTCTCCCAGATAAGAGTCTGCGCACTTAACCACTACACCCAACTGGCTATGGCTGACCCAAGGCCATTCCAGCAGCTGCAAGTGGAGGAGTGGGGAATCAAACCCGGTTCTCCCAGATAAGAGTCTGCGCACTTAACCACTACACCAAACTGGCTTTATACAGTTTATATCTCCTGTACCTGGCATTACATTTTATGGCACACATATGGTTGCCAAGTCCAATTCAAGAAATATCTGGGAGTGGAGCCAGGAGACATTGCAGTGGAGCCAGGAGCAAGGTTGTGACAAGCATCATTGAACTCCAAAGGGAGTTCTGACCATCACATTTAAAGGGACTGCACACCTTCTAAATGCCTTTCTTCCATTGGAAATAATGGATAGAGGCACCTTCTTTCAGGGCTCATAGAATTGGACCCCCTGGTCCAATCCTTTTGAAACTTGGAGGGTATTTTGGGGAGAGGCGCTAGGTGCTATGCTGAAAATTTGGTGCCTCTACCTCAAAAAAAAAAAAAAAAACAGCCCCTCTGGAGCCCCAGACACCCACAGATCAATTCTGCATTATACCCTATGGGAATTGGTCTCCATAGGAAATAACGGAGTGCCCCGCAGACATTTCCCTCTCCCCTTGCTTTCTGACGACTCTGAAGCGGAGAGAAGGCCTCCAAACTGGGGATCCCCTGCCCCCACCTGGGGACTGGCAACCCTAGGCACGCATGGCGCAGCCCACCAAGGTGACGTTTATGTCACATCCTGCCCTCATAACAAATGTGTTCAACACCTCTGATTTAAAGCTTTAGAGGTTAAAATAAATCAACGCCTTGATTGGTATTCCCAATAAAAACACTGGATGCTACTGCAGATTGGTGAGGGTCATGTAGGGTTGCCAATCCCCAGGTGGGGGCAGGGGATCCTCCGGTTTGGAGGCCCTCCCCCCGCTTCAGGGTCGTCAGAAAGTGGGGGGAGGGGAGGGAAATGTCTGCTGGGAACTCTGTTATTCCCTATGGAGATTTATTCCCATAGAAAATCATGGAGAATTGATCCACGGGTATCTGGGGCTCCGGGGGGGGGGCTGTTTTTTGAGGTAGAGGGACCAAATTTTCTGCATAGCATCTAGTGCCTCTCCCCAAAATACCCCCCAGGTTTCAAAAAGATTGGACCAGGGGGTCCAATTCTATGAGCCCCAAAAGGAGGTGCCCCTATCCTTCATTATTTCCTATGGAAGGAAGGCATTGAAAAGGTGTGCCGCCCCTTTAAATGTGATGGCCAGAACTCTCTTTGGAGTTCAATTATGCTTGTCACAGCCTTGATCTTGGCTCCACCCCTAATGTCTCCTGGCTCCACCCCCAAAGTCTCCTGGCTGCACCCCCAAAGTCCCCAGATATTTCTTGAATTGGACTCGGCAACCCTAGGGTCATGGATATACTGAGATTCAGACAATATTGGACGAATAGACCATTCCTGGTTTCGACATTTGGAAATCAGTTCCTGGTGTTTTGTGCAGAATCATGAAAGTTGAAGATGTAGATGGCCTCCTAAGCCGTGAAATCTCTTCCTCTTAAGGAAAGGAGGACAGACGATAATCTTCATAGGTATATAATACATATTAATATACATCATGCTGGTTCTTAGCTTTGGGGGGGTGGGGAGCCAAAACCAATACATACAGCTATTACAAACCGCAATGCAAATTCACAGCACCAAGCATGATACGGATACATATCCGTGAACAGCTTTTGCCAGTGTTCAGATGGGAAACCTTTGCATTTAAAATAATTTTTAAAAGTCACATTAACGAGACATCAAAGAAAAATATGAGAAAAAGCAAGCCCCAGCATAAAATGAGACACCGGGCAAACAATTTTTTTTTTTTACCTTAAGTATTAGAAGGGATTAAGTTTTTAAGGCAGGAGTCTTGTTAAAATATGTCACTTATCAACTTGAGAGTAAGTAGATAAAAATGGAAGTGCTCAGTCCCCAATCCCATAAATATAAAATCCATACACATTAGACTTTGTAAAACAGATGGATTCTCGCTGTCTGACTCCAGAAGAGATTGCTGTGTGTACTCTCCTGGGTCGGCTGTTCGTGCAATTTTATTGCGGGCTTCACTGTAGACAAATGACATGCCTCGTTCTCAGAACTGAAGAGGAAAGCTTGAAAAGGTAATTTCAGAACATCCAGGCGTCGGATGGGTCAGCCAAAGCTCTAATGGAGAGCCAGTTGGGTGTAGTGGTTAAGTGCCTGGACTCTTATCTGGAAGAACAACATCGAATTTGAATTGAGCGTAACTTAAGACCACTGAATGATTTTAATGTTTTATGTATATAACAAATGTTTAGATTTTTAACTATAAATTATGTAATGTTAATTTTAATGCTTAATTTTATATTTTATGTTAGTTTTACATGTTGTAAGCCGCCCTGAGCCACCTAGTGGGAAGGGCGGGATATAAATCTCAGATAAATAAATAAATAAATAAAATTTCTCACTCCTCCACTTGCAGCTGCTGGAATGGCCTTGGGTCAGCCAAAGCTCTAATAGAGAGCCAGTTGGGTGTAGTGGCTAAGTGCCTGGACTCTTATCTGGAAGAACTAGGTTTGATTTCTCACTCCTCCACTTACAGCTGCTGGAATGGCCTTGGGTCAGCCAAAGCTCTCATAGAGAGCCAGTTTGGTGTAGTGGTTAAGTGTGCGGACTCTTATCTGGGAGAACTGGGTTTGATTCCCCATTCCTCCACTTGCAGCTGCTGGAATGGCCTTGGGTCAGCCATAGCTCTAATAGAGAGCCAGTTTGGTGTAGTGGTTGTGTGTGTGGACTCTTATCTGGGAGAACCGGGTTTGATTCCCCCACTCCTCCACTTACAGCTGCTAGCATGGCCTTGGGTTAGCCATAGCTCTCGCAGAGGTTGTCCTTGAAAGGGCAGCTGCTGTGAGAGCCCTCTCAGCACCACCTACCTCACAGGGTGTCTGTTGTGGGGGAAGGAAATAAAGGAGATTGTGAGCTGCTCTGAGACTCTGATTCAGAAGGGAAGGGTGGGGTATAAATCTGCAGTCTTCTTATTATCATTTTGCCCTTTTAGAGCAATGTCAGTGGAGTCTGACATACGGTATCTGCAAAAGAAAAAGAATTACCGCCGATTGTTTCCTTCCTATGAGGAAAAAGAAAAGCCACTCAAGGTACATATAAAACATCTTAGATAACGGTGCAGTTACATAGGGATGCCGGTCTCCAGGAAGGACCTGAGAATCCCCCAGAATTACAGCTCATCTCTAGGCAACAGAGATTGCAGTTGCCCTGGAGAAAGTGGACGCTTTGGACCAGGGGTGGCCAAACTGTGGCGCAGGATGGAGCCCCATGTGGCTCTTCCACACATATTGTGCGGCTCTCAAAGCCCCCACCATCCCATTGGCTGGCTTGGAGAAGGTATTTGTCTCTTTAAAACACTTCTCCAAGCCAAGACAGCGGGCGGGTTGGAGAATGCATTTAAAGTTAACGTTGCTTTCTTTCTACCTCTTCCTCCTCCCCTATCTATTTGCCTTCCTTCCTTCCTTCCTTCCTTCCTTCCTTCCTTCCTTCCTTCCTTCCTTCCTTCCTTCCTTCCTTCCTTCCTTCCTTCCTTCCTTCCTTCCTTCCTGTCTTGAGGCTCTCAAACATCTGTTGTTCATGTCTTGTGGCTCTCAAACATCTGACATTTATTCCATGTGGCTCTTCTGTTAAGCAAGTTTGGCCACCCCTGCTTTGGACAGTGGATCTGTGGCATTCTACCCCCTGTCTTTGCCAGGATCCATCCCCAAATCTCCAGAAGTTTCCCAGCCTGGAGCTGGCGACGCTACCCCTCCATCTCCCGCCAGTGGCGAGGGGGCACCGGGGAACTGAAGTTGCCAGTTTCACGGTTTGCCCGTCTCACAATCCAAGCTGGAGTGAGAAAAAATATCGCAGAGACAATTCTCTGGGAATTGTGCTGGAAAGTACAGTCTGTTGAATGGTGGTGCTTGTAGGACGCCTCTTTGAAATAGTGATCCCTAAGAAATGACATCACAGGCTGGAGTTTCCGTTAGGGGCTAACCATGACCCATGTTTAGAGCCTTTGAAATCCTGTAATGTATGTGGACTCAAGTGAGAACTGAAAGCGTGTTCCTGCCGGGCTCTATGGAGTCAGATGGCCAGAGCTTGGGGACTTGGGAACAGTGGGCAGCAGGATCCAAAACCCTGCTGCCCAGCTCCAATCACGGGCCCTCTGCTAATTTGAATGGACCGATAAAACGTTTGCGTGGTAACACAGGGGTGTATATAGTTGTGTATGCCTCTAGATGCTGTAATCAATAAAGAGCTGATGATTTACTATCACCTCACCTCTGCCATGCATTGAACCCACTATATTATAAATCCACATATTGAAAAGTATCTGGAAAGCAACTTAAACTGGACCGGGATTCAACATATTATTCAAACTTTGCACACCAGTGGAAAATTCTTTTGCACAATGAGAGACCGGCCCCAGCACTTTAAACCAGTCCGCTGGAGCGGTGCAATGACGTTCATGTTACTTTAAATTACAGGAAGCCCTTTTGAGACGGACTTTGAACTATCGACGAAGCTTGTGAGAATATTGATTGTTAACTTTATATTGTAATAGCTGTTGCGGCAACTTAAGAAATTAATACACTTTAGAAAATTCTAAAATTATATTCTTGCAGTGCTTGAGACTAAGTTTAATAGTGTGAATATGTTTGCTATCATTCCATGGTTTGATATTGTGGATACTACCTGTGTTCTGCGGAACTCTTATCAACTGAGAGCCGGTTTGGTGTAGTGGTTAAGTGTGCGGACTCTTATCTGGGAGAACCGGGTTTGATACCCCACTCCTCCACTTGCACCTTCTGGAATGGCCTCGGGTCAGCCATA
This sequence comes from Heteronotia binoei, assembly GCF_032191835.1. Lineage (NCBI taxonomy): Eukaryota > Metazoa > Chordata > Lepidosauria > Squamata > Gekkonidae > Heteronotia > Heteronotia binoei. The sequence goes on from NC_083232.1 coordinate 7,086,268, forward strand.
GCTCTGGCAGAGGTTGTCCTTGAAAGGGCAGCTGCTGTGACAGCCTTCTCAGCCCCACCCATCTCACAGGGTGTCTGTTGTGGGGGAGGAAGGTAAAGGAGATTGCGAGCTGCTCTGAGACTCTTCGGAGTGGAGGGCGGGATATAAATCCAATATCTTCATCTACCTCACAGGGTGTCTGTTGTGGGGGGGAGGAAGGTAAAGGAGATTGTGAGCCGCTCTGAGACTCTTCGGAGTGGAGGGCGGGATATAAATCCAGTATCTTCATCTACCTCACAGGGTGTCTGTTGTGGGGGGGAGGAAGGTAAAGGAGATTGTGAGCCGCTCTGAGACTCTTTGGAGTGGAGGGCAGGATATAAATCCAGTATCTTCATCTACCTCACAGGGTGTCTGTTGTGGGGGGGAGGAAGGTAAAGGAGATTGTGAGCCGCTCTGAGACTCTTTGGAGTGGAGGGCGGGATATAAATCCAATATCTTCATCTACCTCACAGGGTGTCTGTTGTGAGGGAGGAAGGTAAAGGAGGTTGTGAGCCGCTCTGAGACTCTTTGGAGTGGAGGGCAGGATATAAATCCAATATCTTCATCTACCTCACAGGGTGTCTGTTGTGAGGGAGGAAGGTAAAGGAGATTGTGAGCCGCTCTGAGACTCTTCGGAGTGGAGGGCGGGATATAAATCCAGTATCTTCATCTACCTCACAGGGTGTCTGTTGTGGGGGGGAGGAAGGTAAAGGAGATTGTGAGCCGCTCTGAGACTCTTTGGAGTGGATGGCAGGATATAAATCCAGTATCTTCATCTACCTCACAGGGTGTCTGTTGTGAGGGAGGAAGGTAAAGGAGGTTGTGAGCCCCTCTGAGACTCTTCGGAGTGGAGGGCAGGATATAAATCCAATATCTTCATCTACCTCACAGGGTGCCTGTTGTGGGGGAAGAAGATAAAGGAGGTTGTGAGCCGCTCTGAGACTCTTTGGAGTGGAGGGCCAGCAAGAACTCATTTGCATATTAGAAGCCCAGCAAGAACTCATTTGCATATTAGGTCACACACCCTGACATCACCATTGTTTCACACAGGGCTTTTTTATGTAGAAAAAGCCCAGCAGGAACTCATTTGCACATAAGACCACCCCCTGACATAGGACTGCTAAGTCCCCAGTCCGGGTGGGGGTTCCCCCACTTGGAAGGTTCCCAACCTGCCGGCCCACATTGGGCCAGCAGGGGGAACCTCCCGCAACATCACTGGCACGATAACATCACCCAGAAGTGACATTGTGCAGCAACCACTCTAGGAGTTTCTGTGAAAACTCTATGGTTTTCCCGGATGCTCTAGCCATTTGGGAGGGAAAACTCTATAGTACAATAGGTACCATAGAGTTTTTCCCTCCCAAATGGCTAGAGCGTCTAGGAAAACCATAGAGTTTCCTGGAAACACCTAGAGTGGCCGCCACGCAACATCGCCGGCACGATGACATCACTTCCGGATGATGTCATTGTGCTGCGCACACGAAGTCCCATGCCAGAGGCTGCAAGGAACTTGGCAACCTTACTAAGACACCAAGCCAGCCAGAACTGTGTTCCTGTGCCTTCCTGTTAAAAAAGCCCCTGGCAATAGTCTCAGTTAATGGATGCATGCAGTTCGGGGAACTTTAGGTTAACCAGTGGCAAAAGACGTGGGTGTTCACTCTCCCAATTATTACCCAGTTATTATTTGCAATTCCTCTAGCACCATTGGCTATAGCAATTCAACAAGATAAATGGTGCAGTGTTTATGGATAGATTCAGTAAGTTTTAAGAGCTCTTTATTTGCAGACAAATAAATCCTGCAAAACCAAAGGAGTCTGTTAAGTCTCGCTATTCCTGTTCAACGGGTTTAGTGTTATCTCTAGATAGAAGATTAACCTGAACAAGTTTTTTTTTAATGATGGGATTAAATATATACAAATCTTTCAGGGGCAAGTTAGTTAAGGGCTGGGATCACACACACTAAAAATGCACTTTCAATCCACTTCACAACTGGATTTTACTGCGTGAACTTGCAGAATCCAGTTGGAAAGTGCATTGAATGTGGATTGAAAGTGCATTATTGCCTGTGTGTGATCGCAGTCAAGATGTGCTTGTTAGGATGGAGTAGGGGCCAATTGTATATTTGGGCATTTGGACTATTGAAGAGTTAGGGGGTTTGTCTAATATTAACCCTCAGATAGAACTATACTTGTTTCGAGAACTATACTGTAGATTCATTTATCCCATGCCTGCATATCCCACATTATTTGCTGTGGCCTTATGCATCTTTCCAGTGTGCTTACATCCATGCTGTTTTCCATTTATTAATGTATCATGCCTTTCATCCATCATGTTTTTGTACTGGATTATTCATAGTGCCTAACTGTTCAAATTTGGAGCATGTCTCTTCTTACAGTCAGCCCCTTACCCATTGGGATGATAAGAACTCTCATTAGCAGAGGCTTTAGAGACCTAATTAACAATCAAATTCTCAATTCTGAAATCACAGCAGAAATTAATTCGGAACTTTATAGGGTTGATAAACCATCTAGGATTTCAAGTAAAACACTGGTTTAGGTCCAATCAACTTTTCTGCTGGTGAAAAAGGAAGAATGATATGGTAGAGGTTTACAAGATTATGCACGGGATAGAGAAGGTAGAGAAAGAAGTACTTTTCTCGCTTTCTCACAATACAAGACTTGTGGATATTCAATGAAATTGCTGAGCAGTCGGGTTAGAACTGATAAAAGGAAGTACTTCTTCACCTGAAGGATGATTAACACATGGAATTCACTGCCACAGGAGGTAGTGGCAGCTGCAAGCATAGACAGCTTAAAGGGGGAATTGGATAAACATAGGGAGCAGAGATCCATCAGTGGCTATTAGCCACAGCGTATTGTTGGAACTCTCTGTCCGGGGCAAGTGATGCTCTGTATTCTTGGTGCTTGTGGGGGGGGGGGCAACAGTGGGAGGGCTTCTAGTGTCCTGACCCCACTGATGGACCTCCTGATGGTGCCTGGTTTTTTTGGCCACTGTGTGACACAGAGTATTGGATTGCATGGGCCACTGGCCTGCTCCAGCATGGCTTCTCTTATGTTCTGAGGGCCAGTTTGGTGTAGTGGTTAAATGTGTGGACTCTCATCTGGGAGAACCGGGTTTGTTTCCCCACTCCTCCACTTACAGCTGCTGGAATGGCCTTGGGTCAGCCATAGCTATTGCAGGAGTAGTCCTTGGAAGGGCAGCTGCTGTGAGAGCCCTCTCAGCCCCTCCCACCTCACAGGGTGTCTGTTGTGAGGGGAGAAGATGTGGGAGATTGTAAGCCACTCTTAGTCTCTGATTCAGAGAGAAGGGTGAGGTATAAATCTGCAGTCTTCTTCTTCTTTTCTTAAGAAGGGGTCCTCTTTGACTATCCAAAAAGGCTATGCGGAGAATTACGGGACTTGCCTATACAAAAATAAAGTGGAATAGGGGAACTGTGTGAGATATTGGCTGCAAAAACTGGCTGGATCCAAACCATTATATAAACCAAGCACAACAGGGGGAGAATGTCTCCCAAATATTGGCTTATATAGCATAAGGCAATTAAATCTGTAGAAATCAGTGACCAGGTTGTGAGCCAAATGTCTGATGCCTAGAGGTGCCAGGTCTGGGAACAAGAAGGGAACATGCGCCTTACCAATGGCTCCAAAAGCCAGGGCAATGGTTGGTACAGCTGAGGGGGGGGGGGATGGACATTCTCAGGGCAGTAGAAGTGGGTGATGAGTTGGCATTGGCAACACGCCACGGGTTCAAACTCGGGCAGGCCGGAAACAAAAGCCATGACTCTGCAGCATAAGATAGGGTTGCGTGGACTGTTTTGGAAAATATCTGGAGACTGGATCTGAGAGAGGGTGGGGTTTGGGGAGGGTCTTCAGCAGGGTGCAGTGCCCTAGAGTCCACCCAGGGGAGCTGATCTCTGCCAGCTGGAGATCAGTTGTAAAAGCAGGAGATCTCCAGGCCCCACCTGGAGGCTGGCAACACTAACATAACAGCAGTCTCATATGGCTATGGCATCCTGCTAGGGAAGAGGCCTGAGCCAGCTGACCACTAGAGGTTGTAGACCTCTTGCAGACACCTGTGACTGACTGGTTCCCCATGAACCGGAGGAAGGACTATGAGGAACTATGTAAGCATCTCCAGCCCACAGCTAAGGAGGAGATGGAGCAAGCTCAGAGAAAAGGGCAAGAAAGTCCCAATGGAAGGAGATAGACCAGAGAGAAGATCTGATCCAGTCCCGTCCAATGCTCCCTCTAAGCTGCAGAGTCTTGTGAACAAAAATTCTACTTTGTGAGCTGCTGGCATTAAAGTTGTGAGCGAGCGATTTGGCTACGGCCTCAATTTGTTTGCTCCGGGGAAATCCTTCCCGAACTAAGACAAAAATTTGAGATCCGGAGGCTAAAAAACTGTGAGCTAGCTCACACTAACTCAGCTTAGAGGGAACACTGGTTCCATCCCAATCGGAGACCACCACAGGGCTAGAGATTGAATTTGGTAATCCTTTGATGGCCTCATTTCCAAGGATACAAGTTGCACAGCACATTTACACAGTTGATCCACCAGGCAGATTGGTGGAGGGCCTTCCTCCATTTGGAATACTGTGCACAATTCTGGTCACCACACCTCAAAAAGGATATTATAGTATTGGAAAAAGTCCAGAAAAGGGCAACTAGAATGATAAAAGGGTCGGAACACTTTCTCTATGAAGAAAGGTTAAAATGCTTGGGGCTCTTTAGCTCGGAGAAATGTCGACTGCGGGGTGACATGATAGAGGTTTACAAGATTATGCATGGGATGAAGAAAGTAGAGAGAGAAGTCCTTTTCTCACAATACAAGAACTCGTGGGCATTCGATGAAATTGCTGAGCAGTCGGGTTAAAATGGATAAAAGGAAGTACTTCTTCACCCAAAGGGTGATTAACATGTGGAATTCACTGCCACCAGAGGTGGTGGCAGCTATAAGCATAGCCAGCTTCAAGAGGGGGTTAGATAAAAAGTGTTGGACTGAATGGGCCATTGGCCTGATCCAATATGGATTCTCTTATGTTATGTGACTCAGAGTGTTGGACTGGAGGGGCCATTGGCCTGATCCAACATGGCTTCTCTTATGTTCTTATGTGACACAGAGTGTTGAACTGGATGGGCCATTGACCTGATCCAACATGGCTTCTCTTATGTTCTTATGTGACTCAGAATGTTGGACTGGATGGGCCACTGGCCTGATCCAACATGGCTTCTCTTATGTTCTTATGTGACACAGAGTGTTGGACTGGATGGGCCACTGGCCTGATCCAACATGGCTTCTCTTATGTTCTTATGTGACACAGAGTGTTGGACTGGATGGGCCATTGGCCTGATCCAACAGGGCTTCTCTTATGTTCTTATGTGATTCAGAGCGTTGGCCTGGATGGACCATTGGCCTGATCCAACATGGCTTCTCTTATGTTCTTATGTGACACAGAGTGTTGGACTGGAGGGGCCACTGGCCTGATCCAACATGGCTTCTCTTATGTTCTTATGTAACACAGAGTGTTGGACTGGATGGGCCACTGGCCTGATCCAACAGGGCTTCTCTTATGTTCTTATGTAACACAGAGTGTTGGACTGGAGGGGCCATTGGCCTGATCCAACAGGGCTTCTCTTATGTTCTTATGTGACACAGAGTGTTGGACTGGAGGGGCCACTGGCCTGATCCAACATGGCTTCTCTTATGTTCTTATGTAACACAGAGTGTTGGACTGGATGGGCCACTGGCCTGATCCAACAGGGCTTCTCTTATGTTCTTATGTAACACAGAGTGTTGGACTGGATGGGCCACTGGCCTGATCCAACAGGGCTTCTCTTATGTTCTTATGTGACACAGAGTGTTGGACTGGAGGGGCCACTGGCCTGATCCAACATGGCTTCTCTTATGTTCTTATGTAACACAGAGTGTTGGACTGGATGGGCCACTGGCCTGATCCAACAGGGCTTCTCTTATGTTCTTATGTGACACAGAGTGTTGGACTGGATGGGCCATTGGCCTGATCCAACATGGCTTCTCTTATGTTCTTATGTGACACAGAATGTTGGACTGGAGGGGCCACTGGCCTGATCCAACATGGCTTCTCTTATGTTCTTATGTAACACAGAGTGTTGGACTGGATGGGCCACTGGCCTGATCCAACAGGGCTTCTCTTATGTTCTTATGTGACTCAGAGTGTTGGACTGGAGGGGCCATTGGCCTGATCCAACAGGGCTTCTCTTATGTTCTTATGTGACACAGAGTGTTGGACTGGAGGGGCCATTGGCCTGATCCAACATGGCCTCTCTTATGTTCTTATGTGACACAGAGTGTTGGACTGGAGGGGCAATTGGCCTGATCCAACATGGCTTCTCTTATGTTCTTATGTGACACAGAATGTTGGACTGGAGGGGCCACTGGCCTGATCCAACATGGCCTCTCTTATGTTCTTATGTGACACAGAGTGTTGGACTGGAGGGGCCACTGGCCTGATCCAACATGGCCTCTCTTATGTTCTTATGTGACACAGAATGTTGGACTGGAGGGGCCACTGGCCTGATCCAACAGGGCTTCTCTTATGTTCTTATGTGACACAGAGTGTTGGACTGGAGGGGCCATTGGCCTGATCCAACATGGCCTCTCTTATGTTCTTATGTGACACAGAGTGTTGGACTGGATGGGCCATTGGCCTGATCCAACATGGCTTCTCTTATGTTCTTATGTGACACAGAATGTTGGACTGGAGGGGCCACTGGCCTGATCCAACATGGCTTCTCTTATGTTCTTATGTAACACAGAGTGTTGGACTGGATGGGCCACTGGCCTGATCCAACAGGGCTTCTCTTATGTTCTTATGTGACTCAGAGTGTTGGACTGGAGGGGCCATTGGCCTGATCCAACATGGCCTCTCTTATGTTCTTATGTGACACAGAGTGTTGGACTGGAGGGGCCATTGGCCTGATCCAACATGGCTCCTCTTATGTTGTTATGACACAGCTCAGAAGGGACAAAGAACAAAAGTTTGAGACCAGTAGCATTTTTAAGACAAAAGTTTTATTCAAAGGCACACACTCGTCACTGAGGCGTATGCCAGAATCCTGAGGTAAAAACCGAAAAACCAGCAAGCCCGCCCCCCAGCATGAGGGGGCGGACCCCAAGGAGCCCGCCATAAGGCGCTTGACTCCGAAAGGCCCCGCCCCCATTCGCTGCAGCCCGCCCGCGCTCACGGGCCCTCGCGCCCTGGTGCGTGCGAGCGCGCAACGGTCTCTTTCTCCCTGCGCGCGCCCCGCTTCCCCCCCCCCCCCCGCGTTCTAACGGCCGTTGTGACGCGGCCTGCCTCCTTATGCCCTTCCAGCCGTCGCCTTTCCCCCTTTTTAAAACATTAGCTCCGCCCCCCGCGCTCTTCAGTCCTTCCGCACGCATGCGCTTCCCTTCCCTCCCTTCCCCGAATCCAGCGCCCCGCCCGCTCCTGCCTCAACCGTTGAGGCGACTCCTCCCCCCGCCGCGTGAGGCGTAAAAAAAAAAGGGGGGGGGCCTTTGCTACCCGTCGTCCTTTGCGCGGCCCCTGGCACTGACGTGGCCGCCGGGAGCCGCCATCTTGTGTGCCTGGGCGCAGAGCGAGCGAGAGGCAGCCAGGGCGGAAGGCAGGAAGCCGAAGAAGGAGCGAAGGCGGGGAGGGGGGACACCGACACCGTCGCCCGGCCGCAGCGAGACGCCGCCCGGTAAGGAGAGACCCCCGGCGGCCTTCCCCGGCCTGGAAGGAGCGGCGCCCGCCCGGCCCTGCCCTTGCCTCGCCTCGGGCCTAGGCCGGCGCCCGTTGTCAGGGAGGAGGCCGCGAGGGGGACCCGCTGCCTTCCCTCCCCTCCCCTCGGCCGCCCTCGGAAAGGGGGAGGGAGCGGCGGCCTTTGGAAGGAGAAGAGCGGGGGGGGGGGCAGACGGGGCCTCTTTCGCCCGGATGGGGCGGCTCTCCAAGGCAGGGGAGAGAGGCGGAAAGAAAGCAACTTAAACTTTAAATACAGCCTCCAAGCCGGCCAACAGGGCAGAAGGGGCTTGGAGAATGTATTTAAAGTTTAAGTTGCTTTCTTTCCATCTCTCCTCCCTTCCCTTCCCTTCATCTATTCTCCTTCCGTCCGTCCGTCTTGTGGCTTTCAAATATCTGATGTTGATGTCGCCAAGCCAACCAGAGGGTTGGGGAATGCATTTCAAGTTGCCTTCTTTCCACCTCTCCCCTCCCTCCCTCCCTTCCTTCCTTCCTTCCTTCCTTCCTTCCTTCCTTCCTTCCTTCCTTCCTTCCTTCCTTCCTTCCTTCCTTCCTTCCTTCCTTCCTTCCTTCCCTTGTGGCTCTCAAATATCTGGTGCTCATGTTGCCAAGCCAACCAGTGGGTTAGAGAATGCATTTAAAGTTGCCTTCTTTCCACCTCTCCCTTCCTTCCTTGTCTTGTGGCTCTCAACTATCTGATATTCATGTCGCCAAGCCAACCAGTGGGTTAGAGAATGCATTTAGAGTTGCCTTATTTCCGCCTCTCTCTTCCTTCCTTCCTTTCTTCCTTCCTTCCTTCCTTCCTTCCTTCCTTCCTTCCTTCCTTCCTTCCTTCCTTCCTTCCTTCCTTCCTTCCTTCCTTCCTTCCTTGTCTTGTGGCTCTCAACTATCTGATATTCATGTCGCCAAGCCAACCAGTGGGTTAGAGAATGCATTTAGAGTTGCCTTATTTCCGCCTCTCTCTTCCTTCCTTCCTTGTCTTGTGGCTCTCAACTATCTGATATTCATGTCGCCAAGCCAACCAGTGGGTTAGAGAATGCATTTAGAGTTGCCTTCTTTCCACCTCTCCTCTCTTCCTTCTTTCCTTGTCTTGTGGCTGTCAAATATCTGATATTCATGTTGCCAAGCCAACCAGTGGATTGGAGAATTCATTTAAAGTTGCCTTCTTTCCTAATGTCCCCTCCTTCCTTCCTTGGCTTGTGGCTCTCAAATATCTGGTGCTCATGTCGCCAAGCCAACCAGTGGGTTAGAGAATGCATTTAAAGTTGCCTTGCTTCCACCTCTCCATCCCCTCTTTCCCCTCCCTCCCTCCCTCCCTCCCTCCCTTCCTTCTCTCAGACATCTGATGTTTATTCTATGTGGCTCTTAAGCAAGTTTGGCCACCCCCCTGCCATAGGCAGAAATTGCTTCCCTTCCCTTTCCCCCTCCCCACACAAGGCATGCTACCCCCTTTCTTGAATTCTTCTTTGGCCAGGCCTCCCCTCTTTCCTACCTATTCTGTTGCAGTCTGGCTGGTGTTGTGAATTGTCGTCAAGGGGTTGTCTCCTTCAAGCACCCTTTTAACAACCTTCTCCCTCCTTTCTCCCCTGCACGGAAACAGGGCAGTGATTTCCCACCCACCTCCAAAATAAAACCCTGCCACTCTCTTGGCACACTTTCTACCTACATGCTTCCCTCTCCTGATTTTCTAGAGTTCTGAAGAATACTGCTGCTCGAATTGAGTTGCATTACAATAATAATATTGGAACTTCTGTGATATTTTCAAGCTACTAAAAGGTCATTAGCATTTTTAACGTAATGACCAATGTTTAAGAGGGCTCCCTTCATCAGGGGCCCACTTGCCTTGGCCAGTCCGCCACTGGATTTGAGACTATCTTAAAGGATGCTAGAGTTGCCAAGTCTGGCTTTGGAAATACCTGGAGATTTGAGGGTGGAGCTTGGTGTGGAGTGGGGTTTAGAGAAGGACTTCCTGCAGGACAAGTGAAATAAAACAAGTGGTGTATGTAGTCATAATTCTGGGAGAGTTCCAGCCCCTCGGCTGGAGAATGGTG
>NC_083232.1:7096213-7155520 GCF_032191835.1 Heteronotia binoei
TGACTGTTCTAGCATCCACTCTGGCTTTTGACTTTGGCTTCTGGACCCCCTGACTTTGGCTTTGACTTCTGGACCCCCTGACTTTGGCTTCTGAACCTCTGACCTATGATACCTGGACTGTGATTTGGTTTTGGCGCCTTGGACCCTATTTGCTCACCAGCTACAGACCTTGGACTGCCCCTGGACTTTGCCTGACCCGGCCCCAGCCCATGACACAAGAGCTTACAGTAGGCCCTGCAAAAGGAGCCCTGTAAGCTCTTAGAGGATTGGCTTCATCATGGGGGTGTAGCCTAATATGCAAAGGAATTCCTGCTATCAAAAAAAAGGCTCTGGTACCCTCAATCTCCTTTGCATCTCTTCCCCTTCTCTCCCAGTTCCTTTGTGGATGTTTTCAGATTTTCTCTCACACCAGCAGACCAATTGGAGAATCTCTTTCTTTCTTTCTTGCAGAGTAAAAATGCTCCAATCTTGCCGAGTAAAAATGCTTCCAAGTCCCTCTCTCCCATGTTCCATCCCCATTTCCATCCTATCCATGTTTACGCAGAAGGAAGGAACTTTGTCTTCAGTTGGGATGACTTGCAGGCAAATGTTCCTTCTGCGGTTTTTCTCCAACCGATGGGATCAGAGATTGCCTCGAGCAAAGCACTGGGTTTCTGGCCAGAAAGATAAGCGCCAGTTCAATTCCCTTCACTGTCCCCCCTTCCCATGCATATTTAGACCCCCTGCCTAATAGACAGTGCAAAGTAGATCAGAAAACGATCAATTTAAAATGATGAGCAGAAGAAATCTTTGGGTAACTATCATCACAATACTTCTAGGTTTAGCGAACACGGTAGAATTCAAATTTGCACTACAAATTAGCCCATTAGCCGCTCTGAGACTCTTCGGAGTGGAGGGCGGGATATAAATCCAATATCTTCATCTACCTCATGGTGTCTGTTGTGGGAGGGGAAGGTAAAGGAGATTGTGAGCCGCTCTGAGACTCTTCGGAGTGGAGGGCGGGATATAAATCCAATATCTTCATCTACCTCACAGGGTGTCTGTTGTGGGGGAGGAAGATAAAGGAGATTGTGAGCCCCTCTGAGACTCTTCGGAGTGGAGGGCGGAATGTAAATCCAATACCTTCATCTACCTCACAGGGTGTCTGTTGTGGGGAAGAAAGGGAAAGGAGATTGTGAGCCGGGATATAAATCCAATATCTTCTTTTTTAAGGAAAGTGAAATTCATCAGACATTGGAAATGAAGGGGATCTGTGATGCCAGGCTAAAGGTCATTTCCCTTGGATTTTATTACAATTTTCAGGTATATACATTTGAAAAAAGAAGAGTTGAGGAAAATATATTTTTAAAAAAACAAAAAAGAAAGGAATCTGAGGGAAAACATGTCTTTACAGTTTAACCAAATCGAATAAATATCTTGGCCGCAAAGGAAAATACAATTAGGGCTTTTTTAAAGAGAAAAGGCCCAGCGGGAACTCATTTGCATATTAGGCCACACTCACTGACACCCCAAGCCAGCCAGAACTGCGTTCGTGTGCATTCCTGCTAAAAAAAGGCTCTGTTTATTACCTCAACCCAACATTCCTTTTAACCATAATCTTTCACCCAACCTTTTTCCTCTGTACTGTATAAATTTATTTATAAACCCTTACTCTTCAAATCCAGATATCACCATTTTTTAAATTCAGCAGGGCTTCCAAGTAGCAATGATTAAACCAATAAGCTTAGCCATTTCTGCGAATTCCAGCATCTTCAACCACCATTCTTCTACTGTAGGTATTTTAGTAGTTTTCCAATTCTGTGCAAAGAGTAACTTTGCTGCTGTAATCTTATATAAAAACAAAATTCCATGTCTATTTTCAAATTCTCTGTCCATCAGCCCCAACAAAAAGGTTTCCAGTTTCGTTTGTACATTCATTTTTTTAAAAATTGTCTGTATTTGTAAATGGATTTGTAGCCAGAATGTTTTGGCTTAATCACAAGTCCACCACATATGAGAAAATGTTCCTTCATACTGTTCAAACTTCCAACATTTATTTGAAGTGTTTTATGCATGATAGTTAGCTTACCTGGTGTCATATACCAATGACACATCATGTTATGATTTTTTTTTAGATTAACATTTAATGAAAACTTGAGTCCTTTCAGCCATAACCTTTTCCACTATTCCGTTAGTATATCATGTTCAAAGTTCTTAGCACATTTCATCCTACAGTCTTTCACCTGTTCTTCTGTTTCACATTTCAACAACTATTTATACGTTTTAGGAATGACATAACATCACCTGTACATTAAGGTAAAGGAACATGGGTCCATTTCAAAGGTCATTTCTCTTCAAAGGAGGACAGTTTGCCATAGGAGCTTAATCAAGGCCAGTTCGATTCCCCCCCCTGGGTGCAAGAAATAGGCAATAAATTATTTAGTATTGCTCTAGCAAAGGATGATATGTTGAGACTTGGGGAAAGCAAATTTTCACTCTCTATCAAGAAATGTATAAAAGATCGAGATTATTTTAGTTCAGTTACACAAGCTTGGAAAGTACGTGCGTCCCAGTTTTTTGGCATTTCCCGACCTCTAACCAGCATATGAAAAATTTCTAATGATTCCTCATTACTGTAGAGCACGGGTTGCCAAATGGCAGCTCGAGAGCCGCATGTGGCTCTTTCACACATATCGTGTGGCTCTCGAAGTCCCCACCACCCCATTGGCTGGCTTGGAGAAGGCATTTGTCTCTTAAAACCACTTCGCCAAGCCAGGCCAGCTGGCAGCTTGGAGAATGCACTTAAAGTTAAAGTTGATTTCTTTCCAACTCCCCCTCTCCCAACGATTTTCCTTCCTTCTCTCCTTCCCTCCCTCCCTCAAACATCTGACATTCATGCCTCGAGGCTCTCAAACATCTGATGTTTGTTTGATATGGCTCTTACATTAAGCACGTTTGGTCAACCGCACTGTAGAGCATTTATGCACAGATGTCTGAATCTTGCCGCTTCAAGATGCCCTATATGGGAGATATTGTAATCTGCCTTGTTTGGACAGGCCTTGCCCCACGCAATACTAGAATACCTTTGCCTTTATTATAATCTCTATTGTGAGTTATGGATTGCCCCTATTTTAACAAAATCAACAGGTGAATCTGAACCCAAATATGGAATGTCAGTGTACATTCCTAGAAAAATTCTGGCCGCAGAAAATTCAGTTCAACCACACTTGCATCATACAGTAACTTAGACCAACAAAACCCAACATGGTGCCCATGAGCACCATTTTCTTGTCTGATGTTGTGTACTGGACTGAAGTGAAGACTGAATAAGGTGTTTCTGCCTGGCTCATTGGAGCCGTAAGAACGGAGCTTGGGGACTTCGGGACAATGGGCAGCAAGATGCAAATCCCCGCTGCCCTACACCAACCACAAGCCCCTGCACTCTTCCACTTGCACCTGCTGGAATGGCCTTGGGTTAGCCATAGCTCTGGCAGAGGTTGCCCTTGAAGGGCAGCTGCTGTGAGAGCCCTCTCCAGCCCACCCACCTCACAGGGTGTCTGTTGTGGGGGAGGGAGGGAAAGGAGATTGTGAGCCGCTCTGAGACTCTTCGGAGTGGAGGGTGGGATACAAATCCAATATCTTCTTCTGCTGCTGCTGGATTGAATGATCCAATAACGTGCTTGCAAGGGAACCCTGAGTTGTACAGAGTTGGCCCCGTTTGGGAGAGCCAGTTTGGTGTAGCGGTTAAGTGCGCGGACTCTTATCTGGGAGAACCGGGTTTGATTCCCCACTCCTCCACTTGCACCTGCTGGGATGGCCTTGGGTCAGCCATAGCTCTGGCAGAGGTTGTCCTTGAAAGGGCAGCTGCTGTGAGAGAGCCCTCTCCAGCCCCACCCACCTCACACGGTGTCTGTTGTGGGGGAGGAAGGTAAAGGAGATTGTGAGCCGCTCTGAGACTCTTCGGACTGGAGGGCGGGATATAAATACAATATCTTCATCTACCTCACAGGGTGTCTGTTGTGGGGGAGGAAGGTAAAGGAGATTGTGAGCCACTCTTGAGACTCTTTGGAGTGGAGGACGGGATATAAATCCAATATCTTCATCTACCTCACAGGGTGTCTGTTGTGGGAGAAGAAGGTAAAGGAGATTGTGAGCCACTCTGAGACTCTTTGGAGTGGACGGCGGGATATAAATCCAATATCTTCATCTACCTCACAGGGTGTCTGTTGTGGGAGAGGAAGGTAAAAGAGATTGTGAGCCGCTCTGAGACTCTTTGGAGTGGAGGGCGGGATATAAATCCAATATCTTCATCTACCTCACAGGGTTCCTGTTGTGGGAGAGGAAGGTAAAGGAGATTGTGAGCCGCTCTGAGACTCTTTGGAGTGGACGGCGGTATATAAATCCAATATCTTCATCTACCTCACAGGGTGTCTGTTGTGGGGGAGGAAGCTAAAGGAGATTGTGAGCCACTCTGAGACTCTTCGGAGTGGAGGGAGGGATTTAAATCCACTATCTTCATCTACCTCACAGGGTGTCTGTTGTGGAGAGGAAGATAAAGGAGATTGTGAGCCGCTCTGAGACTTTTCGGAGTGGAGGGCAGGATATAAATCCAATACCTTCTTCTTCTTCTTAAGAACATAAGAGAAGCCATGTTAGATCAGGCCAATTGCCCATCCAGTCCAACATTCTGTGTCACACAGCGGCCAAATATATATATATAAACACACACACACACACACACACACATACACACTGTGGCTAATAGCCACTGATGGACCTCTGCTCCATATTTTTATCTAACCCCTTCTTGAAGGTGGCCATGCTTGTTGCCGCCACCACCTCCTGTGGCAGTGAATTCCACATGTTAATCACCCTTTGGGTGAAGAAGTACTTCCTTTTATCCGTTTTAACCTGTCTGCTCAGCAATTTCATCGAATGCCCACGAGTTCTTGTATTGTGAGAAAGGGAGAAAAGTACTTCTTTCTCTACTTTCTCCATCCCATGCATTATCTTGTAAACCTCTATCATGTCACCCCACAGTCGATGTTTCTCAAAGCTAAAGAGCCCTAAGCATTTCAACCTTTCTTCATAGGGAAGGTGTTCCAGCCCTTTAATCATTCTAGTTGCCCTTTTCTGGACTTTCTCCAATGCTATAATATCCTTTTTGAGGTGCGGCGACCAGAACTGCACACAGTACTCCAAATGAGACCGCACCATCGATTTATACAGGGGCATTATGATACTGGCTGATTTGTTTTCAATTCCCTTCCTAATAATTCCCAGCATGGCGTTGGCCTTTTTTATTGCAAATGCACACTGTCTTGACATTTTCAGTGAATTATCTACCACGACCCCAAGATCTCTCTTATGGTCAGTCTCTGCCAGTTCACACCCCATCAACTTGTATTTGTAGCTGGGATTCTTGGCCCCAATGTGCATTACTTTGCACTTGGCCACATTGAACCGCATCTGCCATGTTGACGCCCACTCACCCAGCCTCAACAGATCCCTTTGGAGTTCCTCACAATCCTCTCTGGTTCTCACCACCCTGAACAATTTAGTGTCATCTGCAAACTTGGCCACTTCACTGCTCACTCCCAACTCTAAATCATTTATGAACAAGTTAAAGAGCATGGGACCCAGTACCGAGCCCTGCGGCACCCCACTGCTTACCGTCCTCCACTGCGAAGACTGCCCATTTATACTCACTCTCTGCTTCCTATTACTCAGCCAGTTTTTGATCCACAAGAGGACCTGTCCTTTTTCTCCATGACTCTCAAGCTTTCTAAGGAGCCTTTGATGAGGAACTTTATCAAAAGCTTTCTGGAAGTCAAGGTAAACAACATCTATCGGGTCTCCTTCTTCAGTTTAGCAGTCTTGTAGTACAGCCACCTACCATGCTGTATCTAATAAAGAGCTGATTATCACTACCACCTTACTTCTTCAATGCATCGAACCCACTGTATTATATTTACCATCAAGCATTTCCCGTGTCGACACAGGCCCATGAGGTAGGGACAGTGGCATGGACCACCTGCAAGGGGAAGATCTTTGTGGCTGCAACCATGGGCGGTGAGTAGCACTGAAAGGAGCCTTGACATTCGTTGACTGGAAGAGCCACCAGCTTCTTCCACGCAGAGTCTCCAAAATGAACAGTCGGAGTAAACAGCTGGAGAGAGGGATACTCTGGCGATAATCTAGATTGCCTCGGCGGCGGACAAAGGGAGACTTTTAGATTATCAAAAGGCAGAGGGGCTGAGTGAAGAATGCAACATCCTGTCTTTTGAGGAGACTAGAAAGACAAGCTCCCTCCATTCGGGTCCGTTAATATGGTCACCGAGGATTGTGCACAGATCATATCTCCGCGACGCGGCATTCACTCGAGTCTGTTAATGAGAGGAACTGAATCTGCATTTGGGGCTTTATCTCTCACTCTTTTCGTTTTCATTTGAATGGCTCTGTACCTTCCTTGTAAATGGGGGATTGGACCAAAAACATAAGATGGTTTCCCTACGGGGGTACTTATACAGGCATTACACATCAGGCAAGTTCTCCACGACAAAAAGTTACATAGCGGGGGGAGAGAGAGAAATCCCTTTGTTTGCTGAGGCGTAATCTGTGTTTTTGTTCAAGAGACCAAGATAATTGGAATTTAGAAACCCCACCTTCGTGCTTTTCCAATGGTCACGGACTTAATTCTAAAAAGAATAACTCTCCCGCAGTTATGCTTATAAAGCTATGCGACAATTCAGATGAACCTTTTCAGCTCCTGGTGTTGGGAGGGACCACCCAGGTTTCCGTCAAACAAAGCTGGTCTCCCACAAGCTAAGAGGGTTTGGGAATTATGTGACCAGAACCTCACGGCAGTCCACTGACCACATGGGGGTCAACAGGAATTGGATCATGATGGGACATATTAATAGGCTGCCTTCTCCCATACCCACCCACTGACCCCATTCATCATTGTAGGTCGAAGGCAATTAGATGATAGCGCCCAGGAATGCGACGTCTTTCAGCCTGGTAACAAACCCACGTTGGCATTGTCCCCTTTCCCTTAATAACATTAAAAAAGGATTACATTTTTTGTTCCATTTCTTCCCCCACCCCGACTAACTAATAAACAACACACACACAAAAAAGATTTTCAGGGAGAGAAAAGAAATCCATGCATGGAAGTAGATTTTGGGAGGAGAGAGAGAAAGGGGGTTTGCACAAGGCCCGTGACCTTTTCCAATTGTGGTATGACGGCTTTGCTTATTGAAAAGTTCCAACTCTGTTTCCAGGAGGTTTCATTGTCCAGTGGGGCCAAGAAGACTGCGCATTCACATCCATGGAGCCACTCAAAGAGTGGCATTCAGAAGAGGAAATGGCTCATATTTTAACATCCGCAAAGAAAAGTAAATGGGAGGGGAGGCAAGTCTCCAGAAAGGAAGCAACGCCCCCCCCCTCCTTTTCTGGGAGTGGTATTAGACTCATAAGAACATTTCATTGCTTGAGTTGAATTAACGCAGGTCAAGAATCAGGATGCACAGCGCAGGGGAATGAAACATGCTTCCTTGATCAATATCTTCTTAAAGATAGATTTTAGACAAATTTATGGAAGAAGAAGATATTGGATTTATATCCCTCCCTCCACTCCGAAGAGTCTCAGAGCGGCTCACAATCTCCTTTACCTTCCTCCCCCACAACAGACACCCTGTGAGGTAGATGAAGATATTGGATTTATATCCCGCTCTCCACTCCGAAGAGTCTCAGAGCGGCTCACAATCTCTTTTACCTTCCTCTCCCACAACAGACACCCTGTGAGGTGGGTGGGGCTGGAGAGGGCTCTCTCACAGCAGCTGCCCTTTCAAGGGCAACCTCTGCCAGAGCTATGGCTGACCCAAGGCCATTCCAGCAGGTGCAAGTGGAGGAGTGGGGAATCAAACCCGGTTCTCCCAGATAAGAGTCCGCACACTTCACCACTATGGCTGACCCAAGGCCATTCCAGCAGGTGCAAGTGGAGGAGTGGGGAATTAAACCCAGTTCTCCCAGATAAGAGTCCGCACACTTAACCAAGACACCAAACTGGCTCTGGAGAGATTCAGTCATAGCGATTAGACATGATGGTTACAGAGAACCTCCATATTCACAGGCACTCAGAAGGCTTTGTTCTCCGTGGTTTCTTGCAGGACATCTGGCGAAATCTGGTTAGCCATCATGAGGAACAGAGCTGGATAATGGATCCATCGAGTTTTTCTTGTTTTTCATCCAGCTGCCTTTCTCACTTCTGACTCTGAACGGCAGGCTGCCATCAGAGGGAAGAATTGGCTGGGATAGTGCCTCTTGTCTTTATTTAACTCTGAATTCAAACAAGTAGAGATATTATTTTGATTTTTAAATTCAATATTATTCTGATTTTTTAAATCCAATATCTTCTTCTAAATCAATTTTTTGTTTAAGTTTGTTTATGTGCTCTGCCCATTTCAGATTTGATTGGAATACTATTCCCAGATATTTGATTAATTTACCTGTTGAAAGGTGTACGGACTATTTTCCATTCCTTGCATGACCTATTTGTTGTTTTGTTGAATACCAAATTTTTTTCATTTATCTTGATTTATTTCTAAGAGTTGGTTCTTGCAATAAGCTATAAAAGTTTTAATTGCATGCTTTAGGCCAATTGGTGTTCTTGATATCAGGACTAAATCGTCAGCATATAGCAAGGCTGATATCCGATGGACTCCTATGTAAGGTGCGTGTATTGATATATTCTGTAGCTTAGGGACAAAATCATTTAAGTATAAATTAAAAAGGTGTGGGACAAGGACATAACCTTGCCTTACTCCTCTGCACATTAATATTCGACTTGATAGCAAGCCTTCGCTGTCCAATTTAACGTAAGATTTTTGCCTGCTGGAGGTGGGCCAGTGTGCTTAACTTTTAAATATTCAAATACAAACACTCAAAGTAGAGTCGCCAGTCCTCAGGAATCACAGCGGAGATACATTGCAAAAACCAAACAGCAAACTGTGATGCAAATAGGCTACCATACTTTTTAACATATATAATTACTTAACGATTTACATTTTCACTACCCTTCCAGGAAGCCCCACCAAACAATGGGCACATCCACAAACCTATTGCCCTTTCACCAAACCCCTCCAGCCTAGAAATAGCAGCTCTCCAGCAGCCCTGGCCTCACTCAATGCACAGCAGCCAAAAAGGTCAGAGCGCCTGCTCCGGCTGCAATGCCAGTGAGGATGTTCTCTGCAGCCGAGAACGAAACGTCTGGAAGAAAAACTTTCTCCAGTAGAAAACGGCACTTGAGCCCGAAAGATTCTACAATCCCTAATGATTTACATTTTTTTTTTAAAAAAAATATAAAACTACTTTTGTCCAATAACAACGTTTATCAGAATTTTACCAGTATCATAATGCCCCTGTATAAATCGACGGTGCGGTCTCATTTGGAATACTGTGTGCAATTCTGGTCAGCGCACCTCAAAAGGGATATTATAGCATTGGGAAAAGTCCAGAAAAGGGCAACGAGAATGATTAAATGTTTGGAACACTTTCCCTATTTATTTATTTTTTTATTTATTTAAGATTTATACCCCGCCCTTCCCACAAGTGGCTCAGGGCGGTTAAAACGCTTGGGGCTCTTTAGCTTGGAGAAACGTCGACTGCGGGGTGACGTGATAGAGGTTGACAAGATAATGCATGGGGTGGAGAAAGCAGAGAAAGAAATCCTTTTCTTCCTTTCTCACAATACAAGAACTCGTGGGCATTCAATGAAATTGCTGAGCAGTCAGGTTAAAATAGATAAAAGGAAGTTCTTCTTCACCCAAAGGGTGAATGACATGTGGAATTCACTGCCACAGGAGGTGGTGGCGACTACAAGCATAGCCAGCTTCAAGAGAGGATTGGATAAAAATATGGAGCAGAGGTCCATCAGTGGCTATTAGCCACAGTGTGTGTATGTGTATTGGCCACTGTGTGATACAGAGTGTTGGAATGGATGGGCCACTGGCCTGATCCAACATGGCTTCTCTTATGTTCTTATGTGACACAGAGTGTTGGACTGGAGGGGCCACTGGCCTGATCCAACATGGCTTCTCTTATGTTCTTATGTGACACAGAGTGTTGGACTGGAGGGGCCACTGGCCTGATCCAACATGGCTTCTCTTATGTTCTTATGTGACACAGAGTGTTGGACTGGAGGGGCCACTGGCCTGATCCAACATGGCTTCTCTTATGTTCTTATTTGTATTTTTAAGGCGGTTCCTTCAGGAAGCCTCAGTGCTTGTATGGGAAGTGCTTGGCCAGAAATGAATTGGAAGGCTTTGCACCTGCTTTGAGTAAAAGCAATGGCTTACTCCTTCATCATATTCAGCTTAACAAGACAAGGACATTTATAATACTGATGAAATGGCAACACAAAACACGTCTCTTGTAACTCGTTACTTGTATGCTGCACCACTAAAATGTCTATGGGCTGTGTTGAACTTGGTCTCTTATGGTTACAACTGTGGATTTTTGTATCAAAGAAGTTCGAAAGTAGTTTTATATATATATTTTTTAAAATACGTACAGTAAATCCTTAAGTCATTCTATATATTAAACAGTATGGTAGCCGATTTGCATCACAGTTCGCTGTTTGTTTCTTGTAATGAATCCCCAGATGGAGGCGGGGGATCCCCTAGTTTGGAGGCCCTCCCCCTGCTTCGGGGTCATCAGAAAGCGAGGAAGGGGGTAGGTAATGTCTGCTGGGCACTGCATTATACTCCATGGAAACCTATTCCCATAGGGTACAATGGAGAATTGATCTGTGAGTATCTGCGGCTCTGGCAGGGCTGTTTTTTGAGGTAGAGGCACCGAATTTTAAGCATAGCATCCAGTGGCTCTCCTCAAAACGCCCCTCAAGTTTCAAAAAGATTGGACTAGGGCGTCCAATTCTATGCACCTCCAAAGAAGGTGCTCCTGCCTGTCATTATTTCCAAATAAAAGGGAGGCATTTAAAGGGTGTGCAATCCCTTTAAATGTGATGGCCACACCCTTGCTCCTGGCTCCACCCCCAAAGTCCCCAGGCATTTCTTGAGCCAGACCTGACAACCCTAACTCAAAGTCTCCCATGCTCTTTCATCCAAAGGAAACCAGACCTGTCTGGTTTGGTGTGGTGGTTAAGTGTGCGGACTCTTATCTGGGAGAACCGGGTTTGATTCCCCACTCCTCCACTTGCACCTGCTAGCATGGCCTTGGGTCAGCCATAGCTCTGGCAGAGGTTGTCCTTGAAAGGGCAGCTGCTGTGAGAGCCCTCTCCAGCCCCACCCACCTCACAGGGTGTCTCTTGTGGGGGAGGAAGGTAAAAGGAGATTGTGAGCCGCTCTGAGACTCTTCGGAGTGGAGGGTGGGATATAAATCCAATATCTTCTTCTTCATCTTTTTCTTCTGTGCCGACTCTTGGATTCTCAGCACTTGAGGAAGCATTTAAATTCTGCGCTGGCAGGCAGAAGGGAAAATGGTTCTGTTCCCTGTCCGAGCACCAATGAAAATTGCATTGACGTGGGATTCCCAGCGCACGGCTTTTGCAGTGCAGATGTCCGTCTGAAACTGACTGCTGCCCTCTGCCGTGCAAAACTGTAAAAAGAAAGAAAATCTGATTTGAAAAATTCCAGCGTTCTGGCTCATTAAACATTTTCTAAACAGGGTGCCGGTTTCATTACGCCGTCACAAACCCGCGAAGGGGTAAACACATGTCTCTTCCACATTATGCAGCTTGCAGAGTCCCGAAGGGAGCAAACCGGGTGAGTTAATCTCTTTGACTGATTCCATCCCTGCCAAAACTAATAATAATAATAATAAAACGCTCGAAAGGCGTGGAGGAGCTCCACGTCTCCAGTGAGGCACAAACTGAAGATAAGTCCTTGATCAGCTGTTTCCATTTGACATAACTCACTGCACATTAGTAAAATGGCAAATCACCGGCTCGCACCAGCACAACACAGTCTGTTGTGGGAATTTATTTACATTATCAAAGCTCTCGACCTCTTGTTACAATTCAGTATCATCATCTTCTTTGGTAAGGAGGACGGTTCTTTAAAACAGCGGTCCCCAACCTTTTTGGCACCAGGGACTGGTTTTGTGGAAGACAATTTTTCCATGGACCGGAGGGGTGGGGTAGGGGGGTGATTGTTTCCGGATGATACAATTGTGCACTATTTCCATTAGTTTGGTGTAGTGGTTAAGTGTGCAGACTTTTATCTGAGAGAACCGGGTTTGATTCCCTACTCCCCTACTTGCAGCTGCTGGAATGGCCTTGAGTCAGCCAGAGCTCTCGCAGAGTTGTCCTTGAAAGGGCAGCTGCTGCGAGAGCTCTCTCAGCCCCACCTACCTCACAGGGGGTCTGTTGTGGGGGAGGAAAGGAAAGGAGATTGTGAGCCTTCTGAGACTCTTCGGAGTGGAGAGCGAGATATAAATCCAATATCTGCATCTACCTCACAGGGTGTCTGTTGTGGGGGAAGAAGGGAAAGGAGATTGTGAGCCTTCTGACTCTCTTCGGAGTGGAGGGCGGGATATAAATCCAATATCTTCATCTACCTCACAGGGTGTCTGTTGTGGGGGAAGAAGGGAAAGGAGATTGTGAGCCTTCTGAGACTCTTCGGAGTGGAGAGCGAGATATAAATCCAATATCTTCATCTACCTCACAGGGTGTCTGTTGTGGGGGAAGAAGGGAAAGGAGATTGTGAGCCGCTCTGACACTCTTCGGACTGGAGGGTGGGATATAAATCCAATATCTTCATCTACCTCACAGGGTGTCTGTTGTGGGGGAAGAAGGGAAAGGAGATTGTGAGCCTTCTGACACTCTTCGGACTGGAGGGTGGGATATAAATCCAATATCTTCATCTACCTCACAGGGTGTCTGTTGTGGGGGAGGAAGGGAAAGGAGATTGTGAGCCGCTCTGAGACTCTTTGGAGTGGAGGGTGGGATATATATCCAATATCTTCATCTACCTCACAGGGTGTCTGTTGTGGGGGGGGGGGAAGGTAAAGGAGATTGTGAGCCGCTCTGAGACTCTTTGGAGTGGAGGGCGGGATATGAATCCAATATCTTCATCTACCTCACAGGGTGTCTGTTGTGGGGGAAGAAGATAAAGGAGATTGCAAGCTGCTCTGAGATTCGGAGTGCAGGGCAGGATATAAATCCAGTGTATTATTGCTGTTGTTGTTGTTGTTATATTGCAATATATAATGAAATAATTATACAACTCGTGGCCCAGTTACTAAGAGGCCACGGACTGGGACCGGTCCATGACCCAGAGTTTGGGGGCCCCTGCTTTAAAACACTGCAAGGAAGACCTCTGCACTTAGCTGAGTAAAGTGGTAGGATACAATTCAGTATGCTGCATAGAGACACCAGGTCTCTCCTGGAAAACAGCAGGAGATATATTTTGGGAGGGGGTGGTAATCAGGAGCAAGAGGGAGGCTCTGTTGATGTGCAGCAATCTGCCCATGTAACTGTCCACTAGACCTGGAAGCGACATCATCGTGTTGGGAATGTCTGATTGATGCTCTGGTATTTGGGCAAAAACTCTATGGTCAATATGGCTTCTACCATGGAGTTTTTGCCCAAAATACCAGAGCGTTGTGCTCACGTGACAACATCATTTCCAGGTCATGTAGGCGGAGATGTAGGCACGTTGCTGGACTAGGGTTGCCAAGTCCAATTCATGAAATATCTGGGGACTTTGGGGGTGGAGCCAGGAGACTTTGGGGGTGGAGCCAGGAGACATTGGGGGCGGAGCCAGGAGCAAGGGTGTGACAAGCATAATTGAACTCCAAAGGGAGTTCTGGCCATCACATTTCAAGGGACCACACACCTTTTAAATGCCTTCCTTCCATAGGAAATAATGAAGGACAGGGGCACCTTCTTTGGGGGCTCATAGAATTGGACCCCCTGGTCCAATCCTTTTGAAACTTAGGGAGTACATTAGGGAGAGCCACTGGATGCTATACTGAAAATCTGGTGCCTCTATCTCAAAAAAACAGGGTCCTCAGAGCCCCAGATACCCGCAGATCAATTCTCCATTATGTTCTATGGGAATAAGCCTTCTTAGGGAACCATGAGTTCCCAGCAGACATTTCCCTCCCCTCTCCCCGCTTTCTGATGACCCTGAAGCAGGGGGAGGGTCTCCAAACCGGGGGATCCCCTGCCCCCACCTGGAGATTGGCAACCCTATGCTGGACGTTAGCAGAGCCTCCCTCTTTTCTGGGGTAAGTTCCCCTTGCTGAGCAGCTGATTGACAGCTGAGCCGTGGGGTCTGGGAGCAGGGGACCCTGGCTTTTTTTGTAGCAGGAACTCCTTTGCATATTAGGCCACACACCCCTGATGTAGCCAATCCTCCTGGAGCTCTCAGTAGGCCCTGTGGGAAGAGCCCTGTAAGGAATTCTAGCAGGACCTCCTTCGCCTATTAGGCCACACACCCCTGATGTAGCCAATCCTCCTGGAGCTGACAGCAGGCCCTGTACTAAGAGCCCTGTAAGGAATTCTAGCAGGACCTCCTTTGCATATTAGGCCACACCCCCTTGATGCAGCCAATCCTCCTGGAGCTCTCAGTAGGCCCTGTGAGAAGAGCCCTGTAAGGAATTCTAGCAGGACCTCCTTCGCCTATTAGGCCACACACCCCTGATGTAGCCAATCCTCCTGGAGCTGACAGCAGGCCCTGTACTAAGAGCCCTCTAAGGAATTCTAGCAGGACCTCCTTTGCATATTAGGCCACACACCCCTGATGTAGCCAATCCTCCTGGAGCTTCCAGCAGGCCCTGTATGAAGAGCCCTGTAAGGAATTCTAGCAGGACCTCCTTTGCATATTAGGCCACACCCCCTGATGTAGCCAATCCTCCTGGAGCTCTCAGTAGGCCCTGTGGGAAGAGCCCTGTAAGGAATTCTAGCAGGACCTCCTTCGCCTATTAGGCCACACACCCCTGATGTAGCCAATCCTCCTGGAGCTGACAGCAGGCCCTGTACTAAGAGCCCTGTAAGGAATTCTAGCAGGACCTCCTTTGCATATTAGGCCACACACCCCTGATGTAGCCAATCCTCCTGGAGCTTCCAGCAGGCCCTGTATGAAGAGCCCTGTAAGGAATTCTAGCAGGACCTCCTTTGCATATTAGGCCACACCCCCTGATGTAGCCAATCCTCCTGGAGCTCTCAGTAGGCCCTGTGGGAAGAGCCCTGTAAGGAATTCTAGCAGGACCTCCTTCGCCTATTAGGCCACACACCCCTGATGTAGCCAATCCTCCTGGAGCTGACAGCAGGCCCTGTACTAAGAGCCCTGTAAGGAATTCTAGCAGGACCTCCTTTGCATATTAGGCCACACACCCCTGATGTAGCCAATCCTCCTGGAGCTGACAGCAGGCCCTGTACTAAGAGCCCTGTAAGGAATTCTAGCAGGACCTCCTTCGCCTATTAGGCCACACCCCCTTGATGCAGCCAATCCTCCTGGAGCTCTCAGTAGGCCCTGTGAGAAGAGCCCTGTAAGGAATTCTAGCAGGACCTCCTTCGCCTATTAGGCCACACACCCTTGATGTAGCCAATCCTCCTGGAGCTCTCAGCAGGCCCTGTACGAAGAGCCCTGTAAGGAATTCTAGCAGGACCTCCTTCGCCTATTAGGCCACACACCCCTGATGTAGCCAATCCTCCTGGAGCTTACAGCAGGCCCTGTACGAAGAGCCCTGTAAGGAATTCTAGCAGGACCTCCTTTGCATATTAGGCCACACACCCCTGATGTAGCCAATCCTCCTGGAGCTTCCAGTAGGCCCTGTGAGAAGAGCCCTGCAAGGAATTCTAGCAGGACCTCCTTTGCATATTAGGCCACACCCTCCTGATGTAGCCAATCCTCCTCGAACTTACTGTAGGCCCTGTAAGAAGAGCCCTGTAAGCTTGTGGAGTACTGGGTACCCCAGGAGCGTGTGGCCTAATATGCAAAGGAGTTCCTGCTACAAAAACCAAAGCCCTTGGTGACCCTAATGCTGCCAAACGTTTCCACCAAGTGACCACTGGATTTAGAAAAGATTTTCAAAAGATGCCCACAGACAGGGGCGGATGACAGGAAAATGGCACCCTCTCGATGACTCCGCTACCTTATTCACCGAACAGAAAAACGAAAAAAATTCCAAGCCCGTGTTAAAGTTCATTTTAATTAAAATTACGCAAAAAGCTTTTCTTGTTGTTGTGGCTTTAAGTTTTAATTTGCAAAAGATTCCACAGTGAAGAGTTTTGAGAGCATGGAATCTGGCCAGCCTCGAATCTTATCTTAAGAAAGAGCATACAACGTTCCGTTCATTGGCTACATTAGGGGTATGTGGCCTAATATGCAAAGGAGTTCGCGCTAGAAAAAAAACCCTGGCTGGGTTACATAGTGGCCTGCTTGCCCTGTAAGAAGGAAAGAACACATATGTGTGTGTGTATACACACACATATATTGGCCACTGAGTGTTGGACTGGATGGGCCATTGGCCTGATCCAACATGGCTTCTCTTATGTTCTTATGTGACACAGAGTGTTCGACTGGATGGGCCACTGGCCTGATCCAACATGGCTTCTCTTATGTTCTTATGTGACACAGAGTGTTGGACTGGATGGGCCACTGGCCTGATCCAACATGGCTTCTCTTATGTTCTTATGTGACACAGAGTGTTGGACTGGATGGGCCATTGGCCTAATCCAACAGGGCTTCTCTTATGTGACACAGAGTGTTGGACTGGAGGGGCCATTGGCCTGATCCAACATGGCTTCTCTTATGTTCTTATGTGACACAGAGTGTTGGACTGGATGGGCCACTGGCCTGATCCAACATGGCTTCTCTTATGTTCTTATGTGACTCAGAGTGTTGGACTGGATGGGCCATTGGCTTGATCCGACAGGGCTTCTCTTATGTTCTTCTGTGACACAGAGTGTTGGACTGGAGGGGCCACTGGCCTGATCCAACATGGCTTATCTTATGTTCTTATGTGACTCAGAGTGTTGGACTGGATGGGCCATTGGCCTGATCCAACATGGCTTCTCTTACGTTCTTATGTGACTCATAGTGTTGGACTGGATTGGGCCATTGGCCTGATCCAACAGGGCTTCTTTTATGTGACACAGAGTGTTGGACTGGATGGGCCATTGGCCTGATCCAACATGGCTTCTCTTATGTTCTTAAGTGCCAGCAAGCATGCAACCGAGCTCAAGGCCTTTCCCAGTGTTGCCTTCTTGCACTGTTTTTTCCCCAGAGGTTCGCCGCCTTGGAATATTTTATTTTTTTATTATTTTATTTTTGTGAATTTATAGTCCGCCTTTTCCAAAGATGGGCTCGGGGCGGATTACAACACAATAAAACAGTTAAAACCACACGATAAAACAGTTAAGAATTAAGCAGTTAAAACCATTAAATAAAAATGAGAAAAGGCGGCATGTTGGATCAGACCAATGGCCCATCCAGTCCAACACTCTGTGTCACATAAGAACATAAGAGAAGCCATGTTGGATCAGGCCAGTGGTCCATCCAGTCCAACACTCTGTGTCACATAAGAACTTAAGAGAAGCCATATTGGATCAGGCCAATGGCCCATCCTGTCCAACACTCTGCATCACACAGTGGCCAATATATATATATATATATATATATATATATATATATATATATATATATATATATATATACACACACACACACAAACACACAGTAGCTAATAGTCACTCTTGCCACACAGCCTCACACCATGGTCTAACTATCCATCCATTCACTCAGAACTCTTTCCTATGAGTCTTTAAATTCTACATACACACAATTGACTCTTCAATCTGCAGCCAGCTTAGGGGTTTTTTTTTTCTCTGTTTGCCTATATTGGAAAGGCTGTCACTTAAAGGAGGGCAGGGAGCTGTTCCTGCTGGCACCAGAGGACAAGATTCACAATAAGAACATAAGAGAAGCCGTGTTGGATCAGGCCAATGGCCCATCCCGTCCAACACTCTGTGTCACATAAGAACATAAGAGAAGCCATGTTGGATCAGGCCAGTGGCCCATCCAGTCCAACACTCTGTGTCACATAAGAACATAAGAGAAGCCCTGTTGGATCAGGCCAATGGCCCATCCAGTCCAACACTCTGTGTCACAGAAGAACCTAAGAGAAGCCATGTTGGATCAGGCCAATGGCCCATCCCGTCCAACACTCTGTGTCACACAGTGGCCAAAGAACTCAAGTGCCATCAGAAGGTCCACCAGTGGGACCAAGACTACTAGAGCCCTCCCACTGTGCCTCCCCTTCCCGCACAAGCACCAAGAATACAGAGCATCACTGCCCCAGACAGAGAGTTCCAACGATAAGCTGTGGCTTATTAGCCACTCATGGACCTCTGCTCCATATGTTTATCCAATCCCCTCTTGAAGCTGGCTATGTTTGTAGCCACCGCCACGCCCTGTGGCAGTGAATTCCATGTGTTAATCACCCTTTGGGTGAAGAAGTACTTCCTTTTATCCGTTTTAACCCGACTGCTCAGCAATTTTATTGAATGCCCACGAGTTCTTGTATTGTGAGAAAGGGAGAAAAGTACTTCTTTCTCTACCTTCTCCATCCCATGCATAATCTTGTAAACCTCCATCAAGATAGATAGATAGATAAATTTATTGTCATTGTTCTCAACAAAAGAGAGCAACGAAAGTCACCCCGCAGTCGACGTTTCTCCAAGCTAAAGAGCCCCAAGCGTTTTAACCTTTCTTCATAGGGAAAGTGTTCCAAACCTTCAATCATTCTAGTTGCCCTTTTCTGCACTTTTGCCAATGCTATAATATCTTTGAGGGGTGTAAATTATGGGCAGGATTTACAGAAAGAGTAGTTCAGCAGTGGGATGGAGCACTTAGGGAGCTGGTGAGCTCCTCTCACTGGCAGTCTTCAGGCAGTGACTGGACTCATCACTGGACTCATCAGGGATGCTGTGGGGATGGTCCTGCACTGAGCAGCGGGTTGGATTAGATGACCTCTATGACCCCCTTCAGCTCTGTGTTCCCATGATTCTGAAAGAAAAGAAGAAAGAAAGAAAGAAAGAAAGAAAGAAAGAAAGAAAGAAAGAAAGAAAGAAAGAAAGAAAGAAAGAAAGAAAGAAAGAAAGAAAGAAAGAAAGAAAGAAAGAAAGAAAGAAAGAAAGAAAGAAAGAAAGAAAGAAAGAAAGAAGAGTGTAGACAAGTATGCATGTTTCAGAAATCATAGAATCACAGTGTCATGGGTGCTGGGGACCCTTCAGAGGAAGTTGAGTCTGATGAGGAAACTGTGCCCCTGCCACCTGCACCAGTGCCCCTGCCTCCTGCTGGAGAAGATCCCAGCCCCCCTGCCTCGCCCTCTCGGGTGGCTCGTGTGCGTGACCGCCTCCGGCAGGACCTGAGGGATCAGAGGAGGGCGGCACGCTCACAAGCAAGACGCTCCCTGAGCCCTGAGTTCTGAGAGGATTCTGGCCCTTCTAAGAGCAAGGATGCTTGAGTGGTGACAGGATCCTGGCTGCCTCCCTGAGCCAGCAATTAGCCCAAACGGGCAACAGCCAGCAGAGGGCTATATAGCTGTGGGCTTTGGGAGGAGGCTTTGTGGAAGCAACTAGTCATCTCCCTGACGCTCTAGCATCCACTCCGGCTTGACTTTGGTTCCTGACTCCCTGACTTTGGCTTTGGACTTCTGGACTCCCTGACCTCGGCTTCTGGACCTCGGACCTGCGATACTTCTACAGTGATTCGGATTTGGCGCCTCGGACCCTCCTGCTTACTGGCTACAGACCTCGGACTGCCCCTGGACTTTGCCTGACCCGGCCCCAGCCGTGACACACAGAGTTGGAAAGGGCCTTAGAAGCCATCTAGTGCAACCCCCTGCTCAATGCTGGATCAGCCTAGACTAGCATCCCTGAGAAGCGTTTGTCCAGCTGCTGCTTGAAGACCGCCAGTGAACGGGAGCGCACCACCTCCCTTGATAGCTGATTCCACTTTTGAACTCTGACTGTCGAAAAGCTTTTTCCCAATATCCAGGTGGTACCTTCCCACCTGTAATACAGAGCCATTATTGTAATCAAACCAACACAGAAGTGCATTCCCTGCTTTGTAAACAGATGTATAATTCCCTGTCCAGAACTGGGTATAAAGGAAACCAGTTCTACAAATCGACAGCAGCGACTGCTCTGCATAGCACTGCTTGGCTAGCGCTTGTGACATAACACACACCCTTCTTCCTGGCTGTCCCCGTAGAGATTTTTCTGAACGGATTTTCCATTTAAAAAAAAATAAAGCAACTAATGAGCATTTGAATAAATAAAAGTTCCCACAGTGCACTCGGAGTGAGATATTTTCAGATTCTTGGGAAATTGGATTCTCTTCTGAATACTACATTCTCTGCTTCCCCCACCCTGTACCTTTTTGACATTGCTTCCAATATAGTTCGAACTCCAGCTAAACATGTCAGTCAATGGAAAGGAACAAGCTGTAACTCTCCCTCCCCACAGGAAAACACACGCACATTATCTACAGACGCAAGTTGAACACCCACCGCATAAGATTTTAGAAAAAGTAACGGAGCAAATTAAAGAGGGGGGGGGGATTCACCAGGCATGCAGACTTAAGACAGTAATTGAAATGCATTCCATTAGGAAAAAATCAAAAGGCAACAGCCGATCTGTTTCCCTGGAGATAAGGACATCACATATATCAGCTGTCAATGCAAATGAATAATTGAAATAAACGGGAGGTGAAGACACACAATGGGAGGGGGGGGGGAAGTTAAAGTAAGAATGCAAGACTGCGTTACTCTGTGGTAATTAGAACTTGCTGGAATTTCTCCAGCAACATTTGTTCTTGTTCTTTTGGTTAATTAAGAAGTAGAGGGTTTTTTAAAAAAAAAAAAATCAATAAAGAAAATACAAATCCCAATCAATTCCTTTCCCTGCATTGTTTTAAAAATGGTTTCAAAATTCCACACAACAGTGTGTTGGTGTGGGGGGGCGGAAGCCCATCAAAATTTTGGACATTTAAGACCAAACTAGTACAGATGTTGGGAATCTATGGATTCCCCACTGTGTAAATACAGAACGTATATATTTAAATAAATGTATTCAAAACAGCTATAAACCTGCCTTTCTCACTGAAAACTGGAATCCAGATAAAAAGCCATGCAAGTTTATACCTGGAATTAAACTTCTTTGGTCTTAAAGGTGCCAATGGACTCCCGCTTCATTCTTTTGTCCCATGACAAACATGGCTTTTAAGCGGAGACATGTTCTTCTGTTTCTTAGGTCATAAGCAGCTATTAGAGGTATGTGGCGCTAACCAAATAAATGATTGTTTTATTAAAACAGGAAGCTATTCTTTGTCCTAGCTGAACCCCATCGCCACCCTCAAACAGGTGTTCCTAGTAAGGAATGCGTACCCTTGACATTGATTTTATAATTCCACAAGCTTCCATTTCTTTCCTTGCACCTGAAACAATCAACGTTCTTCTTGTGTGAGGTCAAAGTTCATTTTTTTTTTGCGTGGCATTGATTGGCAGTCCTTGGGCTAGTTGCTGCCCTCCCGTCCTACATGCGCGTTGTCAAAATCTGTGTCCGTCAAATTAGAACAAGCTGCGCGACCTAATGAAGTTCTGTTGACGGAATTTTATTTCCATCTATGAAAAAAAAAGCACGGAAAAAATGGACTCGATTCCTCCGCATTACACGTTCATTTTATCCACTAAAGGTCAACCATTGGCCCGACTAGCATGCACGCATGCTTTTTATTTTTATTTTTTATCTCGGTTTTAAAAATGGTGGTGAAGATTCTGTAGCTAGTGACAAAAACGTGCCAATTTTTAACCTGGTTTAATAATGCACATTAAGCTATTTGGGGCACGTTATTTTGCATCGTTCGTTTTCTACCCCTAAAAAGATGCCTGCCCTCACTGAAACCTTATACGTGGGCCAATTTTACAAGCTTCCCCACAGTTTTACAAGTATTTTCGCATTGGAGACAAAGCCCTATGAGGAAAAGCTGAGGGACTTGGGAAGGTTCAGTCTAGAGAAGAGGAGGCTGAGGGGGGATAGGATTGCTCTCTAGAAGTATCCGAGGGGCTGTTGCTTAGAAGCCCTGTGAGGAAAGGTTGAGGGACCTGGGAAGGTTCAGTCTGGAGAAGGTTCAGTCTGGAGGCTGGGGGGGACAGGATTGCTCTCTAGAAGTATCTGAGGGGCTGTCGCTTAGAAGCCCTGTTAGGAAAGGCTGAGGGACTTGGAAGGTTCAGTCTGGAGAAGAGGAGGCGGGGGGGAGACAGGATTGCTCTCTAGAAGTATCCGAGGGGCTGTCACTTAGAAGCCCTGTGAGGAAAGGCTGAGGGACTTGGGAAGGTTCAGTCTGGAGAAGAGGAGGCGGGGGGGGGGGGACAGGATTGCTCTCTAGAAGTATCTGAGGGGCTGTCGCTTAGAGCTCTGTGAGGAAAGGCTGAGGGACTTGGGAAGGTTCAGCCTGGAGAAGAGGAGGCTGAGGGGGAGACAGGATTGCTCTCTAGAAGTATCTGAGGGGCTGTCGCTTAGAAGCCCTGTGAGAAAGGCTGAGGGACTTGGGAAGATTTCAGTCTGGAGAAGAGGAGGCTGAGGGGGAGACAGGATTGCTCTCTAGAAGTATCCGAGGGGCTGTCACTTAGAAGCCCTGTGAGGAAAGGCCGAGGGACTTGGGAGATCAGTCTGGAGAAGAGGAGGCTGAGGGGGAGACAGGATTGCTCTCTAGAAGTATCTGAGGGGCTGTCGCTTAGAAGCCCCTGTGAGGAAAGGCTGAGGGACTTGGGAAGATTCAGTCTGGAGAAGAGGAGGCTGAGGGGAGACAGGATTGCTCTCTAGAAGTATCTGAGGGGCTGTCGCTTAGAAGCCCTGTGAGGAAAGGCTGAGGGACTTGGGAAGATTCAGTCTGGAGAAGAGGAGGCTGAGGGGGAGACAGGATTGCTCTCTAGAAGTATCTGAGGGGCTGTCGCTTAGAAGCCCTGTGAGGAAAGGCAGAGGGACTTGGGAAGATTCAGCCTGGAGAAGAGGAGGCTGAGGGGGGACAGGATTGCTCTCTAGAAGTATCTGAGGGGCTATCGCTTAGAAGCCCTGTGAGGAAAGGCTGAGGACTTGGGAAGATTCAGCCTGGAGAAGAGGAGGCTGAGGGGGGACAGGATTGCTCTCTAGAAGTATCTGAGGGGCTGTCGCTTAGAAGCCCTATGAGGAAAAGGCTGAGGGACTTGGGAAGATTCAGTCTGGAGAAGAGGAGGCTGAGGGGGAGACAGGATTGCTCTCTAGAAGTATCCGAGGGGCTGTCACTTAGAAGCCCTGTGAGGAAAGGCCGAGGGACTTGGGAAGGTTCAGTCTGGAGAAGAGGAGGCTGAGGGGGGACAGGATTGCTCTCTAGAAGTATCTGAGGGGCTGTCGCTTAGAAGTCCTGTGAGGAAAGGCTGAGGACTTGGAAGGTTCAGTCTGGAGAAGAGGAGGCTGAGGGGGAGACAGGATTGCTCTCTAGAAGTATCTGAGGGGCTGTTGCTTAGAAGCCCTGTGAGGAAAGGCTGAGGGACTTGGGAAGGTTCAGTCTGGAGAACAGGAGGCGGGGGGGACGGGACAGGATTGCTCTCTAGAAGTATCTGAGGGGCTGTCGCTTAGAAGCCCTGTGAGGAAAGGCTGAGGACTTGGGAAGGTTCAGTCTGGAGAAGAGGAGGCTGAGGGGGAGACAGGATTGCTCTCTAGAAGTATCTGAGGGGCTGTCGCTTAGAAGCCCTGTGAGGAAAGGCTGAGGGGACCTTGGGAAGGTTCAGTCTGGAGAAGAGGAGGCTGAAGGGGGACAGGATTGCTCTCTAGAAGTATCTGAGGGGCTGTCGCTTAGAAGCCCTGTGAGGAAAGGCTGAGGGACGTGGGAAGGTTCAGTCTGGAGAAGAAGAGGCTGAGGGGGGACAGGAATGCTCTCTAGAAGTATCTGAGGGGCTGTCGCTTAGAAGCCCTGTGAGGAAAGGCTGAGGGAATTGGGAAGGTTCAGTCTGGAGAAGAGGAGGCTGAGGGGGGACAGGAATGCTCTCTAGAAGTATCTGAGGGGCTGTCGCTTAGAAGCCCTGTGAGGAAAGGTTGAGGGACCTGGGAAGGTTCAGTCTGGAGAAGAGGAGGCTGAGGTGGGACAGGAATGCTCTCTAGAAGTATCTGAGGGGCTGTCGCTTAGAAGCCCTGTGAGGAAAGGCTGAGGGAATTGGGAAGGTTCAGTCTGGAGAAGAAGAGGCTGAGGGGGGACAGGATTGCTCTCTAGAAGTATCCGAGGGGCTGTCGCTTAGATGCCCTGTGAGGAAAGGCTGAGGGACTTGGGAAGGTTCAGTCTGGAGAAGAGGAGGCTGAGGGGGGACAGGAATGCTCTCTAGAAGTATCTGAGGGGCTGTCACTTAGAAGCCCTGTGAGGAAAGGCTGAGTGACCTGGGAAGGTTCAGTCTGGAGAAGAGGCGGCTGAGGGGGGAAAGGATTGCTCTCTGAAGGGCTGCCACTTAGAAGGGGAGGGAGCTGTTCCTGTGGGCAGCAGAGAATGGGTTTAAATTAAGGGCAGGAAGGTACTGGCTGGATATGAGGAAAAACTTTTTGACAGTTGTTCAACAGAGGCATCAGCTCCCAAGGGAGGTGTTGAGTTCTTCCTCACATCCAGTCTCAAAGCAGCAACTAGACAAACACTTGTCAGGGATGCTCTAGGCCAGGGGTGGCCAAACTTGCTTAATAAAAGAGCCACATCGAATAAATGTCAAATGTTTGGAGCCACAAGATGTGAACATCAGATGTTTGAGAGAGAGAAGGAGGGAGGGAGGAAGACAAATGGATGGGGAAGGGAGAGAGAGGTGGAAAGAAAGCAAGAAGATGAAGGTGAAGATATTGGATTTATATCCCTCCCTCCACTCCGAAGAGTCTCAGAGCGGCTCACAATCTCCTTTACCTTCCTCCCCCCTCACAACAGACACCCTGTGAGGTAGATGAAGATATTGGATTTATATCCCACCCTCCACTCCGAAGAGTCTCAGAGCGGCTCACAATCTCCTTTACCTTCCTCCCCCACAACAGACACGCTGTGAGGTAGATGAAGATATTGGATTTATATCCCACCCTCCGCTCCGAAGAGTCTCAGAGCGGCTCACAATCTCCTTTACCTTCTCCCCCCCACAACAGACACCCTGTGAGGTAGATGAAGATATTGGATTTATATCCCGCCCTCCACTTCGAAGAGTCTCAGAGAGGCTCACAATCTCCTTTACCTTCCCACCCCCCCCACCCCCCCACAACAGACACCCTGTGAGGTAGAAGAAGACATTGGATTTATATCTCGCCCTCCACTCCGAAGAGTCTCAGAGCGGCTCACAATCTCCTTTACCTTCCCCCGCCCCGCACAACAGACACCCTGTGAGGTAGATGAAGATATTGGATTTATATCCCTCCCTCCACTCAAAGAGTCTCAGAGCAGCTTACAATCTCCTTTGCCTTCCTCCCCCACAACAGACACCCTGTGAGGTAGAAGAAGATATTGGATTTATATCCCGCTCTCCACTCCGAAGAGTCTCAGAGCGGCTCACAATCTCCTTTACCTTCCTCCCCCACAACAGACACCCTGTGAGGTAGATGAAGATATTGGATTTATATCCCACCCTCCACTCCGAAGAGTCTCAGAGCGGCTCACAATCTCCTTTCCCTTCCTCCCCCACAACAGACACCCTGTGAGGTAGATGAAGATATTGGATTTATATCCCACCCTCCACTCCGAAGAGTCTCAGAGCGGCTCACAATCTCCTTTCCCTTCCTCCCCCACAACAGACACCCTGTGAGGTGGGTGGGGCTGGAGAGGGCTCTTACAGCAGCTGCCCTTTCAAGGACAACCTCTGCCAGAGCTATGGCTGACCCAAGGCCATGCTAGCAGCTGCAAGTGGAGGAGTGGGGAATCAAACCCGGTTCTCCCAGATAAGAGTCCGCACACTTCACCACTACACCAAACTGGCTGTCCAACTTTAACTTTCAATGCATTCTCCAAGCCACTGACTGGCTTGGTTTGGAGAAGTGATTTAAAGAGACAAATCGCCTTCTCCAGGCCAGCTAATGGGGCAGTGGGGGGCTTTGAGAGCCACACAACGTGTGAAAAAGCCACATGTGGCTCTCGAGCCACAGTTCGACCACCCCTGATCTAGGCTGATCCTGGCTTGAGCAGAGGGGTTGGGCTAGATGGCCTGCGTGGCCCCCCTCCAACTCTGTGCGATTCTATGATTCTTTGACTCATCCCGCATCTGAGATTTCACCAGGCATCTAACCACAGAGAAATACTTTGGAACGCAAATGGCAGCGGTAAAACATCAAGCAGGAATCGTTCCTGTGACTCACACTTCTTGGGCACGTCATTGCTCAGGAATACTCAGCGATACAGCTGAAGCTGGATCACCATGTGTGTTCAGAGCCCGCACTGAGCAGTCCAGCATTCCCCAGCATGGCACCTCCATGGCCCATCAGAACTCTCCCTGGCACCCGTCAAGCTTTTCGGAAAGTAGGCAGGGTTCTTGTAAGGCTGAAGCTTCTTATGAGGTGCTCTCCTATTCAAACGAAAGCCCTTTCCATGGTTACAATGGCAGCTGCAGCCAATTCTAGGGATGGATGGATGCCAGCTTCCAGGTGGGACCTGGGGATCCCCCAGAATTACACCTCATCTCTAGGTACAGAGATTAGTTCCCCTGGAGAAAAGGGATGTCTTGGAGGATAGACTTTCTGGTGTTGTACCCCACTGTGGTCTCCGTCCTCCCCAGGCTACATCCCCAAATCTCCAGGAGTTCCCAAACCTGGTTCTAGAAATCACACCCCACTCTCCCCCACTGGTAGCTGAGGGGTCCTGGTAGGCCATAGCCATGGGGGCCTGTGGGGGCACTGCCCCCAACTTCCAGGTGGGTCCCCTTGATTCCAAGGGGCCCGCTGGGAGTGCAGCCTGTTCTTCTCTCTCTTTTTTGCCACAGCTGAGCCAGCTAAGCATCACCACCAGCAGCCGGACCCAGAGAGCGCACTGCAGCAAAAGCAGCAGGCGGAGAAGAGGGAGGTGGAGAAGTGGAGGCAGCTGCGTGGAATAGGCCAGAGAAGGTGGGGACGGATGGAGCTGCTGGCTGCAAAGAGTGAGGGAGAGGAAAGTGGAAGAAACGCCCCCTGCGAGCATGTAAGCTGCAGTCCCTTCTTGACTCCAAAGTTTTAGCGTTGGCTGCAAGGCCAGCGTGTGAGACTAGGTCATGTAGGTGACTGCCTAGGGTGCCACATCGCATATGGGGTGCCACTTCTTCACCCAAAGGGTGATTAACATGTGGAATTCACTGCCACAGTAGGTGGTGGCGGCTACAAGCATAGTCAGCTTCAAGAGGGGATTGGATAAAAATATGGAGCAGAGGTCCATCAGTGGCTATTAGCCACAGTATATATGTGTATATATGTGTATATGTGTGTGTGTGTGTGTGTGTATACACACGCACATGTATTGGTCACTGTGTGACACAGTGGTTAAGTGTGCAGACTCTTATCTGGGAGAACTGGGGTTGATTCCCCACTCCTCCACTTGCACCTGCTGGAATGGCCTTGGGTCAGCCATAGTGGTGAAGTGTGCAGACTCTTATCTGGGAGAATTGGGTTTGATTCCCCACTCCTCCACTTGCACCTGCTGGAATGGCCTTGGGTCAGCCATAGTGGTGAAGTGTGCAGACTCTTATCTGGGAGAATTGGGTTTGATTCCCCACTCCTCCACTTGCACCTGCTGGAATGGCCTTGGGTCAGCCATAGTGGTGAAGTGCGCAAACTCTTATCTGGGAGAACCAGGGTTGATTCCCCACTCCTCCACTTGCAGCTGCAGGAATGGCCTTGGGTCAGCCATAGTGGTTATTTGGAGAACAGGGTTCGATTCCCCACTCCTCTACTTGCAGCTGCTGGAATGGCCTTGGGTCAGCCATAGCTCTGGCAGAGGTTGTCTTTGAAAGGGCAGCTGCTGTGAGAGCCCTCTCCAGCCCCACCGACCTCACAGGGTGCCTTTTGTGGGGGAGGAAGGAAAAGGAGATTGTGAGCCGCTCTGAGACTCTTCGGAGTGGAGGGCGGGATATAAATCCAATATCTTCTTCTTCTTCTTCTCCAAGCCCCGCCTTATCCCAGCTCCACCCCCAAAGTCTCACCCCAGCCTGGCCATGATAGACAGAGTTTGCAATAAAAGCAAGTCAGCAGATAATAAACGTAAATCCGTTTCATTTAACATTGCAAGATTTTCCCCCGTTGCTCAGCTCTTTTTAGCACTCGTATAAGCAGGCAATACAGGAACAACCTCAGGAAACAGCTGTATTCAGCAACTCCCTTTTCACCATTGCCTTTACACTGAAGCAGTATTGAATGGGCTGGTTAGATCTAAAAGGCAAAGGTAGTCCCCTGCGCAAGCACCAGTCGTTTCTGACTCTGGGGTGACAGTAGACCTACCAGGAATCTCTTATTGCGCATCTGTTAGTTCACACAGATTTCTTAGAAACGGCCTTCACGTTCTTGAAGCTCATCGGTTTTAATTGGTATCGTCGTTTGCACCAGGTTAGGGTTGCCAATCCCAGGTTGAGGGCAGGAGATACCCTGGTTTGGAGACCCTCTGAGCCACTTCAGAGTTATCAGAAAGCGGGAGAGCGAATGTCTGCTGAGCACTTGATTATACCCTGTGGAGCTCGGTTGCCATAGGGTATACTGAAGAATCATTCTGTGGGTATCTGGGACTCTGGGGGAGCTGTTTCCTGAGGTAGAGGCACCAAATTTTCAGCATAGCATTTGGTGCCTCTCCTCACTCCCTCCCAAAAGTTTCAAAAAGATAGGACCAAGGGGTTCAGTTCTATGAGCCCCAAAGGAAGGTGCACCATCCTCCATTATTTCCAGAGAACGGAAGGCATTTCAATGGAACATGGTTCCTTTAAATGTGATGAGCAGGGCTTTTTTGCAGAAAAAAAGCCCAGCAGGAACTTATTTGCATATAAGGCCACACCCCCTGATGCCAAGCCAGGCAGATTTGTGTTACATGAGAACATAAGAAAAGCCATGTTGGATCAGGCCAATGGCCCATCCGGTCCAACACTATAAGAACGTAAGAGAAGCCATGTTGGATCAGGCCAATGGCCCATCCGGTCCAACACAATAAGAATGTAAGAGAAGCCATGTTGGATCAGGCCAATGGCCCATCCGGTCCAACACTGTAAGAATGTAAGAGAAGCCATATTGGATCAGGCCAATGGCCCATCCGGTCCAACACTGTAAGAATGTAAGAGAAGCCATGTTGGATCTGGCCAATGGCCCATCCGGTCCAACACTGTAAGAACGTAAGAGAAGCCGTGCTGAATCAGGCCAATGGCCCATCCGGTCCAACACTATAAGGACGTAAGAGAAGCCATGTTGGATCAGGCCAATGGCCCATCCGGTCCAATACTATAAGAACATAAGAGAAGCCATGTTGGATCAGGCCAATGGCCCATCCGGTCCAACACTATAAGAACGTAAGAGAAGCCATGTTGGATCAGGCCAATGGCCCATCTGGTCCAACACTATAAGAACGTAAGAGAAGTCATGTTGGATCAGGCCAATGGCCCATCCGGTCCAACACTATAAGAACGTAAGAGAAGCCATGTTGGATCAGGCCAATGGCCCATCCGGTCCAACACTATAAGAACGTAAGAGAAGCCATGTTGGATCAGGCCAATGGCCCATCCGGTCCAACACTGTAAGAACGTAAGAGAAGCCATGTTGGATCAGGCCAATGGAACATCCAGTCCAACACTCGGTGTCACACAATGGCCAAAAACATCCAAGTGCCATCAGGAGGTCCATCAGTGGGCCGGGACACTAGAAGCCTTCCCACTGTGCCT
This sequence comes from Heteronotia binoei, assembly GCF_032191835.1. Classification (NCBI taxonomy): domain Eukaryota; kingdom Metazoa; phylum Chordata; class Lepidosauria; order Squamata; family Gekkonidae; genus Heteronotia; species Heteronotia binoei. The sequence continues at coordinate 7,126,088 of NC_083232.1, forward strand.
CCCTCAAGCACCCAGAATACAGAGCATCATTTGCCCCAGACAGAGAGTTCCAACAATACGCCGTGGCTAATAGCCACTGATGGATCTCTGCTCCCTATGTTTATCCTGCTCAAAAAAACAAACCATGGAAGGGGGGGGGGGCGCAGAAATAAGCTCCACCCAAACTCTGAGAACAGGGATGTCAAATATATGACCTGCAGCATGGAACCAGCTCACCCAGAGCCCTTATATAGCCCACAAGCAACTGGTCACCACTTTTATTGCTGGATAACAGAAGCTGTGCGTTATGTCTTTGCATACCGTCCCAGTGCAAACGAGTAACAGGCAGTGGAAGTGGGAGGGTGGGCATCAGGGCTTTAAGGCAGGGGTGTCAAACTTATTCGTTATGAGGGCCGGATCTGACATAAATGAGACCTTGTCGGTCTGGGGCCATGCTTCTCATAAAATGTAATGCCAGGTAGTGGAGATACAGACTTTATAAAGGACACAGAAAAACCCAGTTAAAGATTCTGTATTTCTCCCATGTGATCAAGGGAACTGGGCAAAGGAAGCTCTGACTTTCTTTTCCCTTCCCAGGAGATGAGATGAGGAGGGGGTGAAGCCTCAGCCAATAGAAGGGGGGAAAGGCTTGGCTCAGTAGCTCTCCCTCCCCCCCTTCCTCCCTAAGGGAGGAGCCTCAGCCAATGGAGAAAAACAGAGGCTTTACTCTGCAGTTCCTGTGGGATTGAGCAAGCCTTGCAAAGCAAACTGTGATGCAGAAGGAAGCAAGAAAGAGGGAGACGGAAGCAGACTTGCTCGTGGGACCGATATTCCCCCGTTTTAAGGAAGTACTGTAAGAGTGTTAATCTTTTAAGCATGTTTGTATTTTGAGCAAAAAAAACAATAATAAACTGGGTTTGCCTGTGTCCCTTAGAAGAATTGCAGATTTATACCCCGCCCTTCTCTCTGAATCAGAGACTCAGAGCGGCTTACAATCTCCTTTATCTTCTCCCACCACAATAGACACCCTGTGAGGTGGGTGGGGCTGAGAGGGCTCTCACAGCAGCTGCCCTTTCAAGGACAACCTCTGCCGGAGCTATGGCTGACCCAAGGCCATTCCAGCAGCTGCAAGGGGAGGAGTGGGGAATCAAACCCAGTTCTCCCAGAAGAAGAAGAAGAATTGCAGATTTATATTCCACCCTTCTCCCTGAATCAGAGACTCAGAGCGGCTTACAATCTCCTGTCTTCTCCCCTCACAACAGACACCCTGTGAGGTGGGTGGGGCTGGAGAGGGCTCTCACAGCAGCTGCCCTTTCAAGGACAACCTCTGCCAGAGCTATGGCTGACCCAAGGCCATTCCAGCAGGTGCAAGTGGAGGAGTGGGGAATCAAACCCGGTTCTCCCAGATAAGAGTCCGCACATTTAACCAGTACACCAAACTGGCTCTCTATTAGTGTTATGGCTGACCCAAGGTCATGCCAGCAGCTGCAAGTGGAGGAGTGGGGAATCAAACCCCGTTCTCCCAGATAAGAGAGCTATGGCTGACCCAAGGCCATTCCAGCAGGTGCAAGTGGAGGAGTGGGGAATCAAACCCGGTTCTCCCAGATAAGAGTCTGCGCACTTAACCACTACACCAAACTGGCTTTATACAGTTTATATCTCCTGTACCTGGCATTACATTTTATGGCACACATATGGTTGCCGAGTCCAATTCAAGAAATATCTGGGGGTGGAGCCAGGAGACATTGCAGTGGAGCCAGGAGCAAGGGTGTGACAAGCATAATTGAACTCCAAAGGGAGTTCTGACCATCACATTTAAAGGGACTGCACACCTTCTAAATGCCTTTCTTCCATTGGAAATAATGGATAGAGGCACCTTCTTTCAGGGCTCATAGAATTGGACCCCCTGGTCCAATCCTTTTGAAACTTGGAGGGTATTTTGGGGAGAGGCGCTAGGTGCTATGCTGAAAATTTGGTGCCTCTACCTCAAAAAAAAAAAAAAACCAGCCCCTCTGGAGCCCCAGATACCCGCAGATCAATTCTGCATTATACCCTACGGGAATTGGTCTCCATAGGAAATAACGGAGTGCCCCGCAGACATTTCCCTCTCCCCTTGCTTTCTGATGACTCTGAAGCGGAGAGAAGGCCTCCAAACTGGGGGATCCCCTGCCCCCACCTGGGGACTGGCAACCCTAGGCACGCATGGCCCAGCCCACCAAGGTGACGTTTATGTCACATCCTGCCCTCGTAACAAATGTGTTCAACACCTCTGATTTAAAGCTGTAGAGGTTAAAATAAATCAACGCCTTGATTGGTATTCCCAATAAAAACACTGGATGCTACTACAGATTGGTGAGGGTCATGTAGGGTTGCCAATCCCCAGGTGGGGGCAGGGGATCCTCCGGTTTGGAGGCCCTCCCCCCGCTTCAGGGTCGTCAGAAAGTGGGGGGAGGGGAGGGAAATGTCTGCTGGGAACTCTGTTATTCCCTATGGAGATTTATTCCCATAGAAAATCATGGAGAATTGATCCACGGGTATCTGGGGCTCCGGGGGGGGGGCTGTTTTTTGAGGTAGAGGCACCAAATTTTCTGCATAGCATCTAGTGCCTCTCCCCAAAATATCCTCCAGGTTTCAAAAAGATTGGACCAGGGGGTCCAATTCTATGAGCCCCAAAAGGAGGTGCCCCTATCCTTCATTATTTCCTATGGAAGGAAGGCATTGAAAAAGTGTGCCGCCCCTTTAAATGTGATGGCCAGAACTCTCTTTGGAGTTCAATTATGCTTGTCACAGCTTTGATCTTGGCTCCACCCCTAATGTCTCTTGGCTCCACCCCCAAAGTCTCCTGGCTCCACCCCCAAAGTCCCCAGATATTTCTTGAATTGGGCTCGGCAACCCTAGGGTCATGGATATACTGAGATTCAGACAATATTGGACGAATAGACCATTCCTGGTTTCGACATTTGGAAATCAGTTCCTGGTGTTTTGTGCAGAATCACGAAAGTTGAAGATGTAGATGGCCTCCTAAGCCGTGAAATCTCTTCCTCTTAAGGAAAGAAGGACAGACGATAATCTCCATAGGTATATAATACATATTAATATACATCATGCTGGTTCTTAGCTTTGGGGGGGTGGGGAGCCAAAACCAATACATACAGCTATTACAAACCGCAATGCAAATTCACGGCACCAAGCATGATATGGATACATATCCGTGAACAGCTTTTGCCAGTGTTCAGATGGGAAAACTTTGCATTTAAAATAATTTTTAAAAGTCACATTAACTAGACATCAAAGAAAAATATGAGAAAAAGCAAGCCCCGGCATAAAATGAGACACCGGGCAAACGATATTTTTTTTTTACCTTAAGTATTAGAAGGGATTAAGGTTTTAAGGCAGGAGTCTTGTTAAAATATGTCACTTATCAACTTGAGAGTAAGTAGATAAAAATGGAAGTGCTCAGTCCCCAATCCCATAAATATAAAACCCATACACATTAGACTTTGTAAAACAGATGGATTCTCGCTGTCTGACTCCAGAAGAGATTGCTGTGTGTACTCTCCTGGGTCGGCTGTTCGTGCAATTTTATTGCGGGCTTCACTGTAGACAAATGACGTGCCTCGTTCTCAGAACTGAAGAGGAAAGCTTGAAAAGGTAATTTCAGAACATCCAGGCGTCAGAATAGCCACCCCCATATACCACTGATGATCGTAATGCATTAAATGTTTTACTTTATAAAACCTCACACAGCTCATTTTTAAAAGAATCCAGACATAGCATATAGGAAAATGTCAACTGGTTCAAATTAACATTTAATCATTGCAGTCATGAACCTTTTAAGATAATAATAAAAAAAACCATTTAAAAGTACCTTGTAAACCTGATTTTAGGGGTAAAATCTGCCAAAAATAAAAAATCAAAATCAAAAGATGGTTGCTTTACACCAGTTTGGTGTAGTGGTTAAGTGCCTGGACTCTTATCTGGAAGAACTAGGTTTGATTTCTCACTCCTCCACTTACAGCTGCTGGAATGGCCTTGGGTCAGCCAAAGCTCTCATAGAGAGCCAGTTTGGTGTAGTGGTTAAGTGTGCGGACTCTTATCTGGGAGAACTGGGTTTGATTACCTATTCCTCCACTTGCAGCTGCTGGAATGGCCTTGGGTCAGCCATAGCTCTAATAGAGAGCCAGTTTGGTGTAGTGGTTGTGTACGTGGACTCTTATCTGGGAGAACTGGGTTTGATTCCCCCACTCCTCCACTTACAGCTGCTAGCATGGCCTTGGGTCAGCCATAGCTCTGGCAGAGGTTGTCCTTGAAAGGGCAGCTGCTGTGAGAGCCCTCTCAGCCCCACCTACCTCACAGGGTGTCTGTTGTGGGGGAAGGAAATAAAGGAGATTGTGAGCTGCTCTGAGACTCTGATTCAGAAGAGAAGGGTGGGGTATAAATCTGCAGTCTTCTTATTATCATTTTGCCCTTTTAGAGCAATGTCAGTGGAGTCTGACATACGGTATCTGCAAAAGAAAATGAATTACCGCCGATTGTTTGCTTCCTATGAGGAAAAAGAAAAGCCACTCAGGGTACATATAAAGCATCTTAGATAATGCTGTAGTTACATAGGGATGCCGGTCTCCAGGAAGAACCTGAGAATCCCCCAGAATTACAGCTCATCTCTAGGCAACAGAGATTGCAGTTGCCCTGGAGACAGTGGACGCTTTGGACCAGGGGTGGCCAAACCGTGGCTCAGGATGGAGCCACATGTGGCTCTTCCACACATATTGTGCGGCTCTCAAAGCCCCCACCATCCCATTGGCTGGCTTGGAGAAGGTATTTGTCTCTTTAAAACACTTCTCCAAGCCAAGACAGCGGGCGGGTTGGAGAATGCATTTAAAGTTAACGTTGCTTTCTTTCTACCTCTTCCTCCTCCCCTATCTATTTGCCTTCCTTCCTTCCTTCCTTCCTTCCTTCCTTCCTGTCTTGAGGCTCTCAAACATCTGTTGTTCATGTCTTGTGGCTCTCAAACATCTGACATTTATTCCATGTGGCTCTTCTGTTAAGCAAGTTTGGCCACCCCTGCTTTGGACAGTGGACTCTGTGGCATTCTACCCCCTGTCTTTGCCAGGATCCATCCCCAAATCTCCAGAAGTTTCCCAGCCTGGAGCTGGCGACGCTACCCCTCCATCTCCCGCCAGTGGCGAGGGGGCACCGGGGAACTGAAGTTGCCAGTTTCACAGTTTGCCCGTCTCACAATCCAAGCTGGAGTGAGAAAAAATATCGCAGAGACAATTCTCTGGGAATTGTGCTGGAAAGTACAGTCCGTTGAATGGTGGTGCTTGTAGGACGCCTCTTTGAAATAGTGATCCCTAAGAAATGACATCACAGGCTGGCGTTTCCGTTAGGGGCTAACCATGACCCATGTTTAGAGCCTTTGAAATCCTGTAATGTATGTGGACTCAAGTGAGAACTGAAAGCGTGTTCCAGCCGGGCTCTTTGGAGCCAGATGGCCAGAGCTTGGGGACTTGGGAACAGTGGGCAGCAGGATCCAAAACCCTGCTGCCCAGCTCCAATCACGGGCCCTCTGCTAATTTGAATGGACCGATAAAACATTTGCGTGGTAACGCAGGGGTGTATATAGTTGTGTATGCCTCTAGATGCTGTAATCAATAAAGAGCTGATGATTTACTATCACCTCACCTCTGCCATGCATTGAACCCACTATATTATAAATCCACATATTGAAAAGTATCTGGAAAGCAACTTAAACTGGACCGGGATTCAACATATTATTCGAACTTTGCACACCAGTGGAAAATTCTTTTGCACAATGAGAGACCGGCCCCAGCACTTTAAACCAGTCCGCTGGAGCGGTGCAATGACGTTCATGTTACTTTAAATTACAGGAAGCCCTTTTGAGACGGACTTTGAACTATCGACGAAGCTTGTGAGAATATTGATTGTTAACTTTATATTGTAATAGCTGTTGCGGCAACTTAAGAAATTAACACACTTTAGAAAATTCTAAAATTATATTCTTGCAGTGCTTGAGACTAAGTTTAATAGTGTGAATATGTTTGCTATCATTCCATGGTTTGATATTGTGGATACTACCTGTGTTCTGCGGAACTCTTATCAACTGAGAGCCGGTTTGGTGTAGTGGTTAAGTGTGTGGACTCTTATCTGGGAGAACCGGGTTTGATACCCCACTCCTCCACTTGCACCTTCTGGAATGGCCTCGGGTCAGCCATAGCTCTGGCAGAGGTTGTCCTTGAAAGGGCAGCTGCTGTGACAGCCTTCTCAGCCCCACCCATCTCACAGGGTGTCCGTTGTGGGGGAGGAAGGTAAAGGAGATTGTGAGCTGCTCTGAGACTCTTCGGAGTGGAGGGCGGGATATAAATCCAGTATCTTCATCTACCTCACAGGGTGCCTGTTGTGGGGGGGGGGAGGAAGGTAAAGGAGATTGTGAGCCGCTCTGAGACTCATTGGAGTGGAGGGCAGGATATAAATCCAATATCTTCATCTACCTCACAGGGTGTCTGTTGTGGGGGAGGAAGGTAAAGGAGGTTGTGAGCCGCTCTGAGACTCTTCGGAGTGGAGGGCGGGATATAAATCCAATATCTTCATCTACCTCACAGGGTGCCTGTTGTGGGGGGGAGGAAGGTAAAGGAGATTGTGAGCCGCTCTGAGACTCTTTGGAGTGGAGGGCGGGATATAAATCCAGTATCTTCATCTACCTCACAGGGTGTCTGTTGTGGGGGGGAGGAAGGTAAAGGAGATTGTGAGCCGCTCTGAGACTCTTCGGAGTGGGCGGGATATAAATCCAATATCTTCATCTACCTCACAGGGTGTCTGTTGTGGGGGAGGAAGGGAAAGGAGATTGTGAGCCCCTCTGAGACTCTTCGGAGTGGCGGGCGGGATATAAATCCAATATCATCTTCTACCTCACAGGGTGTCTGTTGTGGTGGGGGGAAGGTAAAGGAGATTGTGAGCCGCTCTGAGACTCTTCGGAGAGGAGGGCGGGATATAAATCCAATATCTTCATCTACCTCACAGGGTGTCTGTTGTGGGGGAGGAAGATAAAGGAGGTTGTGAGCCGCTCTGAGACTCTTTGGAGTGGAGGGCCAGCAAGAACTCATTTGCATATTAGAAGCCCAGCAAGAACTCATTTGCATATTAGGTCACACACCCTGACATCACCATTGTTTCACACAGGGCTTTTTTATGTAGAAAAAGCACAGCAGAAACTCATTTGCACATAAGACCACCCCCTGACATAGGACTGCTAAGTCCCCAGTCCGGGTGGGGGTTCCCCCACTTGGAAGGTTCCCACCCTGCCCGCCCACATTGGGCCAGCAGGGGGAACCTCCCGCAACATCACTGGCACGATAACATCACCCAGAAGCGACATTGTGCAGCAACCACTCTAGGAGTTTCTGTGAAAACTCTATGGTTTTCCCGGATGCGCTAGCCATTTGGGAGGGAAAACTCTATAGTACAATAAGGTACCATAGAGTTTTTCCCTCCCAAATGGCTAGAGCGTCTAGGAAAACCATAGAGTTTCCTGGAAACACCTAGAGTGGCCGCCACGCAACATCGCCGGCACGATGACATCACTTCCGGATGATGTCATTGTGCTGCGCACGCGAAGTCCCATGCCAGAGGCTGCGAGGAACTTGGCAACCTTACTAAGACACCAAGCCAGCCAGAACTGTGTTCCTGTGCCTTCCTGTTAAAAAAGCCCCTGGCAATAGTCTCAGTTAATGGACGCATGCAGTTCGGGGAACTTTAGGTTAACCAGTGGCAAAAGACGTGGGTGTTAGTTATTATTTGCAATTCCTCTAGCACCATTGGCTATAGCAATTCAACAAGATAAATGGTGCAGTGTTTATGGATAGATTCAGTAAGTTTTAAGAGCTCTTTATTTGCAGACAAATAAATCCTGCAAAACCAAAGGAGTCTGTTCAAGTCTCGCTATTCCTGTTCAACGGGTTTAGTGTTATCTCTAGATAGAAGATTAACCTGAACAAGTTTTTTTTTTTAAATGATGGGATTAAATATATACAAATCTTTCAGGGGCAAGTCAGTTAAGGGCTGGGATCACACACACTAAAAATGCACTTTCAATCCACTTCACAACTGGATTTTACTGCGTGAACTTGCAGAATCCAGTTGGAAAGTGCATTGAATGTGGATTGAAAGTGCATTATTGCCTGTGCGGGATCGCAGTCAAGATGTGCTTGTTAGGATGGAGTAGGGGACAATTGTATATTTGGGCATTTGGACTATTGAAGAGTTAGGGGTTTTGTCTAATATTAACCCTCAGATAGAACTATACTGGTTTAGAGAACTATACTGTAGATTCATTTATCCCATGCCTGCATATCCCACATTATTTGCTGTGGCCTTATGCATCTTTCCAGTGTGCTTACATCCATGCTGTTTTCCATTTATTAATGTATCATGCCTTTCATCCATCATGTTTTTGTAATGGATTATTCATAGTGCCTAACTGTTCAAATTTTGGAGCATGTCTCTTCTTACAGCCAGCCCCTTACCCATTGGGATGATAAGAACTCTCATTAGCAGAGGCTTTAGAGACCTAATTAACAATCAAATTCTCAATTCTGAAATCACAGCAGAAATTAATTCGGAACTTTATAGGGTTGATAAACCATCTAGGAGTTCAAGTAAAACACTGGTTTAGGTCCAATCAACTTTTCTGCTGGTGAAAAAGGAAGAATGATATGGTAGAGGTTTACAAGATTATGCACGGGATAGAGAAGGTAGAGAAAGAAGTACTTTTCTCGCTTTCTCACAATACCAGAATTTGTGGGTATTCAATGAAATTGCTGAGCAGTCGGGTTAGAACTGATAAAAGGAAGTACTTCTTCACCTGAAGGATGATTAACACATGGAATTCACTGCCACAGGAGGAAGTGGCAGCTGCAAGCATAGACAGCTTAAAGGGGGGATTGGATAAACATAGGGAGCAGAGATCCATCAGTGGCTATTAGCCACAGCGTATTGTTGGAACTCTCTGTCTGGGGCAAGTGATGCTCTGTATTCTTGGTGCTTGTGGGGGGGGGGCAACAGTGGGAGGGCTTCTAGTGTCCTGACCCCACTGATGGACCTCCTGATGGTGCCTGGTTTTTTTGGCCACTGTGTGACACAGAGTATTGGATTGCATGGGCCACTGGCCTGCTCCAGCATGGCTTCTCTTATGTTCTGAGGGCCAGTTTGGTGTAGTGGTTAAATGTGCGGAGTCTTATCTGGGAGAATCGGGTTTGATTCCCCACTCCTCCACTTACAGCTGCTGGAATGGCCTTGGGTCAGCCATAGCTATTGCAGGAGTAGTCCTTGGAAGGGCAGCTGCTGTGAGAGCCCACTCAGCCCCTCCCACCTCACAGGGTGTCTGTTGTGAGGGGAGAAGATATGGGAGATTGTAAGCCACTCTTAGTCTCTGATTCAGAGAGAAGGGCGAGGTATAAATCTGCAGTCTTCTTCTTTTTTTCTTAAGAAGGGGTCCTCTTTGACTATCCAAAAAGGCTATGCGGAGAATTACGGGACTTGCCTATACAAAAATAAAGTGGAATAGGGGAACTGTGTGAGATATTGGCTGCAAAAACTGGCTGGATCCAAACCATTATATAAACCAAGCACAACAGGGGGAGAATGTCTCCCAAATATTGGCTTATATAGCATAAGGCAATTAAATCTGTAGAAATCAGTGACCAGGTTGTGAGCCAAATGTCTGATGCCTAGAGGTGCCAGGTCTGGGAACAAGAAGGGAACATGCGCCTTACCAATGGCTCCAAAAGCCAGGGCAATGGTTGGTACAGCTGGGGGGGGGGGAATGGACATTCTCAGGGCAGTAGAAGTGGGTGATGAGTTGGCATTGGCAACACGCCACGAGTTCAAACTCGGGCAGGCCGGAAACAAAAGCCATGACTCTGCAGCATAAGATAGGGTTGCGTGGACTGTTTTGGAAAATATCTGGAGACTGGATCTGAGAGAGGGTGGGGTTTGGGGAGGGTCTTCAGCAGGGTGCAGTGCCCTAGAGTCCACCCAGGGGAGCTGATCTCTGCCAGCTGGAGATCAGTTGTAAAAGCAGGAGATCTCCAGGCCCCACCTGGAGGCTGGCAACACTAACATAACAGCAGTCTCATATGGCTATGGCATCCTGCTAGGGAAGAGGCCTGAGCCAGCTGACCACTAGAGGTTGTAGACCTCTTGCAGACACCTGTGACTGACTGGTTCCCCATGAACCGGAGGAAGGACTATGAGGAACTATGTAAGCATCTCCAGCCCACAGCTAAGGAGGAGATGGAGCAAGCTCAGAGAAAAGGGCAAGAAAGTCCCAATGGAAGGAGATAGACCAGAGAGAAGATCTGATCCAGTCCCGTCCAATGCTCCCTCTAAGCTGCAGAGTCTTGTGAACAAAAATTCTACTTTGTGAGCTGCTGGCATTAAAGTTGTGAGCGAGCGATTTGGCTACGGCCTCAATTTGTTTGCTCCGGGGAAATCCTTCCCGAACTAAGACAAAAATTTGAGATCCGGAGGCTAAAAAACTGTGAGCTAGCTCACACTAACTCAGCTTAGAGGGAACACTGGTTCCATCCCAATCGGAGACCACCACAGGGCTAGAGATTGAATTTGGTAATCCTTTGATGGCCTCATTTCCAAGGATACAAGTTGCACAGCACATTTACACAGTTGATCCACCAGGCAGATTGGTGGAGGGCCTTCCTCCATTTGGAATACTGTGCACAATTCTGGTCACCACACCTCAAAAAGGATATTATAGTATTGGAAAAAGTCCAGAAAAGGGCAACTAGAATGATAAAAGGGTCGGAACACTTTCTCTATGAAGAAAGGTTAAAATGCTTGGGGCTCTTTAGCTCGGAGAAATGTCGACTGCGGGGTGACATGATAGAGGTTTACAAGATTATGCATGGGATGAAGAAAGTAGAGAGAGAAGTCCTTTTCTCACAATACAAGAACTCGTGGGCATTCGATGAAATTGCTGAGCAGTCGGGTTAAAATGGATAAAAGGAAGTACTTCTTCACCCAAAGGGTGATTAACATGTGGAATTCACTGCCACCAGAGGTGGTGGCAGCTATAAGCATAGCCAGCTTCAAGAGGGGGTTAGATAAAAAGTGTTGGACTGAATGGGCCATTGGCCTGATCCAATATGGATTCTCTTATGTTATGTGACTCAGAGTGTTGGACTGGAGGGGCCATTGGCCTGATCCAACATGGCTTCTCTTATGTTCTTATGTGACACAGAGTGTTGAACTGGATGGGCCATTGACCTGATCCAACATGGCTTCTCTTATGTTCTTATGTGACTCAGAATGTTGGACTGGATGGGCCACTGGCCTGATCCAACATGGCTTCTCTTATGTTCTTATGTGACACAGAGTGTTGGACTGGATGGGCCACTGGCCTGATCCAACATGGCTTCTCTTATGTTCTTATGTGACACAGAGTGTTGGACTGGATGGGCCATTGGCCTGATCCAACAGGGCTTCTCTTATGTTCTTATGTGATTCAGAGCGTTGGCCTGGATGGACCATTGGCCTGATCCAACATGGCTTCTCTTATGTTCTTATGTGACACAGAGTGTTGGACTGGAGGGGCCACTGGCCTGATCCAACATGGCTTCTCTTATGTTCTTATGTAACACAGAGTGTTGGACTGGATGGGCCACTGGCCTGATCCAACAGGGCTTCTCTTATGTTCTTATGTAACACAGAGTGTTGGACTGGAGGGGCCATTGGCCTGATCCAACAGGGCTTCTCTTATGTTCTTATGTGACACAGAGTGTTGGACTGGAGGGGCCACTGGCCTGATCCAACATGGCTTCTCTTATGTTCTTATGTAACACAGAGTGTTGGACTGGATGGGCCACTGGCCTGATCCAACAGGGCTTCTCTTATGTTCTTATGTAACACAGAGTGTTGGACTGGATGGGCCACTGGCCTGATCCAACAGGGCTTCTCTTATGTTCTTATGTGACACAGAGTGTTGGACTGGAGGGGCCACTGGCCTGATCCAACATGGCTTCTCTTATGTTCTTATGTAACACAGAGTGTTGGACTGGATGGGCCACTGGCCTGATCCAACAGGGCTTCTCTTATGTTCTTATGTGACACAGAGTGTTGGACTGGATGGGCCATTGGCCTGATCCAACAGGGCTTCTCTTATGTTCTTATGTGACACAGAGTGTTGGACTGGAGGGGCCACTGGCCTGATCCAACATGGCTTCTCTTATGTTCTTATGTAACACAGAGTGTTGGACTGGATGGGCCACTGGCCTGATCCAACAGGGCTTCTCTTATGTTCTTATGTGACACAGAGTGTTGGACTGGATGGGCCATTGGCCTGATCCAACAGGGCTTCTCTTATGTTCTTATGTGACACAGAGTATTGGACTGGATGGGCCATTGGCCTGATCCAGCATGGCTTCTCTTATGTTCTTATGTGACCCAGAGTGTTGGACTGGATGCGCCATTGGCCTGATCCAGCATGGCTTCTCTTATGTTCTTATGTAACACAGAGTGTTGGGCTGGATGCGCCATTGGCCTGATCCAACATGGCTTCTCTTATGTTCTTATGTGACACAGAGTGTTGGACTGGATGGGCCACTGGCCTGATCCAGCATGGCTTCTCTTATGTTCTTATGTGACTCAGAGTGTTGGACTGGATGGGCCACTGGCCTGATCCAACATGGCTTCTCTTATGTTCTTATGTGACACAGAGTGTTGGACTGGATGGGCCACTGGCCTGATCCAGCATGGCTTCTCTTATGTTCTTATGTGACTCAGAGTGTTGGACTGGATGGGCCACTGGCCTGATCCAACATGGCTTCTCTTATGTTCTTATGTGACACAGAGTGTTGGACTGGATGGGCCACTGGCCTGATCCAGCATGGCTTCTCTTATGTTCTTATGTGACTCAGAGTGTTGGACTGGATGGGCCACTGGCCTGATCCAACATGGCTTTTCTTATGTTCTTATGTGACACAGAGTGTTGGACTGGATGGGCCTTTGGCCTGATTCAGCATGGCTTCTCTTATGTTCTTATGTGACACAGAGTGTTGGACTGGATGGGCCATTGGCCTGATCCAACAGGGCTTCTCTTATGTTCTTATGTGACACAGAGTGTTGGACTGGATGGGCCACTGGCCTGATCCAACAGGGCTTCTCTTATGTTCTTAAGTGTGACACAGAGTGTTGGACTGGATGGGCCACTGGCCTGATCCAACATGGCTTCTCTTATGTTCTTAAGTGTGACACAGAGTGTTGGACTGGATGGGCCACTGGCCTGATCCAACAGGGCTTCTCTTATGTTCTTAAGTGTGACACAGAGTGTTGGACTGGATGGGCCACTGGCCTGATCCAACATGGCTTCTCTTATGTTCTTATGTGACAGAGTGTTGGACTGGATGGGCCACTGGCCTGATCCAACAGGGCTTCTCTTATGTTCTTAAGTGTGACACAGAGTGTTGGACTGGATGGGCCACTGGCCTGATCCAACAGGGCTTCTCTTATGTTCTTATGTGACACAGAGTGTTGGACTGGATGGGCCACTGGCCTGATCCAACAGGGCTTCTCTTATGTTCTTAAGTGTGACACAGAGTGTTGGACTGGATGGGCCACTGGCCTGATCCAACAGGGCTTCTCTTATGTTCTTATGTGACACAGAGTGTTGGACTGGATGGGCCACTGGCCTGATCCAACAGGGCTTCTCTTATGTTCTTAAGTGTGACACAGAGTGTTGGACTGGATGGGCCACTGGCCTGATCCAACAGGGCTTCTCTTATGTTCTTAAGTGTGACACAGAGTGTTGGACTGGATGGGCCACTGGCCTGATCCAACAGGGCTTCTCTTATGTTCTTATGTGACACAGAGTGTTGGACTGGATGGGCCACTGGCCTGATCCAACAGGGCTTCTCTTATGTTCTTAAGTGTGACACAGAGTGTTGGACTGGATGGGCCACTGGCCTGATCCAACAGGGCTTCTCTTATGTTCTTAAGTGTGACACAGAGTGTTGGACTGGATGGGCCACTGGCCTGATCCAACAGGGCTTCTCTTATGTTCTTAAGTGTGACACAGAGTGTTGGACTGGATGGGCCACTGGCCTGATCCAACAGGGCTTCTCTTATGTTCTTAAGTGTGACACAGAGTGTTGGACTGGATGGGCCACTGGCCTGATCCAACAGGGCTTCTCTTATGTTCTTATGTGACACAGAGTGTTGGACTGGATGGGCCACTGGCCTGATCCAACAGGGCTTCTCTTATGTTCTTTTGTGACTCAGAGTGTTGGACTGGATGGGCCACTGGCCTGATCCAACAGGGCTTCTCTTATGTTCTTAAGTGTGACACAGAGTGTTGGACTGGATGGGCCACTGGCCTGATCCAACAGGGCTTCTCTTATGTTCTTAAGTGTGACACAGAGTGTTGGACTGGATGGGCCACTGGCCTGATCCAACAGGGCTTCTCTTATGTTCTTATGTGACACAGAGTGTTGGACTGGATGGGCCACTGGCCTGATCCAACAGGGCTTCTCTTATGTTCTTAAGTGTGACACAGAGTGTTGGACTGGATGGGCCACTGGCCTGATCCAACAGGGCTTCTCTTATGTTCTTAAGTGTGACACAGAGTGTTGGACTGGATGGGCCACTGGCCTGATCCAACAGGGCTTCTCTTATGTTCTTAAGTGTGACACAGAGTGTTGGACTGGATGGGCCACTGGCCTGATCCAACAGGGCTTCTCTTATGTTCTTATGTGACACAGAGTGTTGGACTGGATGGGCCATTGGCCTGATCCAACATAGCTTCTCTTATGTTCTTATGTGACACAGAGTGTTGGACTGGATGGGCCACTGGCCTGATCCAACAGGGCTTCTCTTATGTTCTTTTGTGACTCAGAGTGTTGGACTGGATGGGCCACTGGCCTGATCCAACAGGGCTTCTCTTATGTTCTTAAGTGTGACACAGAGTGTTGGACTGGATGGGCCACTGGCCTGATCCAACAGGGCTTCTCTTATGTTCTTATGTGACACAGAGTGTTGGACTGGATGGGCCACTGGCCTGATCCAACAGGGCTTCTCTTATGTTCTTAAGTGTGACACAGAGTGTTGGACTGGATGGGCCACTGGCCTGATCCAACAGGGCTTCTCTTATGTTCTTAAGTGTGACACAGAGTGTTGGACTGGATGGGCCACTGGCCTGATCCAACAGGGCTTCTCTTATGTTCTTAAGTGTGACACAGAGTGTTGGACTGGATGGGCCACTGGCCTGATCCAACAGGGCTTCTCTTATGTTCTTATGTGACACAGAGTGTTGGACTGGATGGGCCATTGGCCTGATCCAACATAGCTTCTCTTATGTTCTTATGTGACACAGAGTGTTGGACTGGATGGGCCACTGGCCTGATCCAACATGGCCTCTCTTATGTTCTTATGTGACACAGAGTGTTGGACTGGAGGGGCCACTGGCCTGATCCAACATGGCTCCTCTTATGTTCTTATGACACAGCTCAGAAGGGACAAAGAACAAAAGTTTGAGACCAGTAGCATTTTTAAGACAAAAGTTTTATTCAAAGGCACACACTCGTCACTGAGGCGAATGCCAGAATCCTGAGGTAAAAACCGAAAAACCAGCAAGCCCGCCCCCCAGCATGAGGGGGCGGACCCCAAGGAGCCCGCCATAAGGCGCTTGACTCCGAAAGGCCCCGCCCCCATTCGCTGCAGCCCGCCCGCGCTCACGGGCCCTCGCGCCCTGGTGCGCGCGAGCGCGCAACGGTCTCTTTCTCCCTGCGCGCGCCCCGCTTCCCCCCCCCCCCGCGTTCTAACGGCCGTTGTGACGCGGCCTGCCTCCTTATGCCCTTCCAGCCGTCGCCTTTCCCCCTTTTTAAAACATTAGCTCCGCCCCCCGCGCTCTTCAGTCCTTCCGCACGCATGCGCTTCCCTTCCCTCCCTTCCCCGAATCCAGCGCCCCGCCCGCTCCTGCCTCAACCGTTGAGGCGGCTCCTCCCCCCGCCGCGTGAGGCGTTAAAAAAAAAAAAGGGCCTTTGCTACCCGTCGTCCTTTGCGCGGCCCCTGGCACTGACGTGGCCGCCGGGAGCCGCCATCTTGTGTGCCTGGGCGCAGAGCGAGCGAGAGGCAGCCAGGGCGGAAGGCAGGAAGCCGAAGAAGGAGCGAAGGCGGGGAGGGGGGACACCGACACCGTCGCCCGGCCGCAGCGAGACGCCGCCCGGTAAGGAGAGACCCCCGGCGGCCTTTCCCCGGCCTGGAAGGAGCGGCGCCCGCCCGGCCCTGCCCTTGCCTCGCCTCGGGCCTAGCCCGGCGCCCGTTGTCAGGGAGGAGGCCGTGGGGGGGACCCGCTGCCTTCCCTTCCCTTCGCTCGGCCGCCCTCGGAAAGGGGGAGGACCCGGGCGGGAGCGCGGCCTTTGGAAGGAGGGGGGGGCAGACTGGGCCTCTTTCGCCCGGATGGGGCGGCTCTCCAAGGCAGGGGAGAGAGGCGGAAAGAAAGCAACTTAAACTTTAAATACAGCCTCCAAGCCGGCCAACAGGGCAGAAGGGGCTTGGAGAATGTATTTAAAGTTTAAGTTGCTTTCTTTCCGCCTCTCCTCCCTTCCCTTCATCTATTCTCCTTCCGTCCGTCCGTCTTGTGGCTTTCAAATATCTGATGTTGATGTCGCCAAGCCAACCAGTGGGTTGGGGAATGCATTTCAAGTTGCCTTCTTTCCACCCCTCCCTCCCTCCCTCCCTTCCTTCCCTCCCTCCCTCCCTCCCTTGTGGCTCTCAGATATCTGGTGCTCATGTCGCCAAGCCAACCAGTGGGTTGGGGGATGCATTTCAAGTTGCCTTCTTTCCACCTCTCCCCTCCCTCCCTCCCTCCCTCCCTCCCTCCCTCCCTCCCTCCCTTGTGGCTCTCAGATATCTGGTGCTCATGTTGCCAAGCCAACCAGTGGGTTAGAGAATGCATTTAAAGTTGCCTTCTTTCCACCTCTCCCTTCCTTCCTTGTCTTGTGGCTCTCAACTATCTGATATTCATGTCGCCAAGCCAACCAGTGGGTTAGAGAATGCATTTAGAGTTGCCTTATTTCCGCCTCTCTCTTCCTTCCTTCCTTCCTTCCTTCCTTCCTTCCTTCCTTCCTTCCTTCCTTCCTTCCTTCCTTCCTTCCTTCCTTCCTTCCTTCCTTCCTTCCTTCCTTGTCTTGTGGCTCTCAACTATCTGATATTCATGTCGCCAAGCCAACCAGTGGGTTAGAGAATGCATTTAGAGTTGCCTTCTTTCCACCTCTCCTCTCTTCCTTCTTTCCTTGTCTTGTGGCTCTCAAATATCTGATATTCATGTTGCCAAGCCAACCAGTGGATTGGAGAATTCATTTAAAGTTGCCTTCTTTCCTAATGTCCCCTCCTTCCTTCCTTGGCTTGTGGCTCTCAAATATCTGGTGCTCATGTCGCCAAGCCAACCAGTGGGTTAGAGAATGCATTTAAAGTTGCCTTGCTTCCACCTCTCCATCCCCTCTTTCCCCTCCCTCCCTCCCTTCCTTCTCTCAGACATCTGATGTTTATTCTATGTGGCTCTTAAGCAAGTTTGGCCACCCCCCTGCCATAGGCAGAAATTGCTTCCCTTCCCTTTCCCCCTCCCCACACAAGGCATGCTACCCCCTTTCTTGAATTCTTCTTTGGCCAGGCCTCCCCTCCCCTCTTTCCTACCTATTCTGTTGCAGTCTGGCTGGTGTTGTGAATTGTCGTCAAGGGGTTGTCTCCTTCAAGCACCCTTTTAACAACCTTCTCCCTCCTTTCTCCCCTGCACGGAAACAGGGCAGTGATTTCCCACCCACCTCCAAAATAAAACCCTGCCACTCTCTTGGCACACTTTCTACCTACATGCTTCCCTCTCCTGATTTTCTAGAGTTCTGAAGAATACTGCTGCTCGAATTGAGTTGCATTACAATAATAATATTGGAACTTCTGTGATATTTTCAAGCTACTAAAAGGTCATTAGCATTTTTAACGTAATGACTAATGTTTAAGAGGGCTCCCTTCATCAGGGGCCCACTTGCCTTGGCCAGTCCGCCACTGGATTTGAGACTATCTTAAAGGATGCTAGAGTTGCCAAGTCTGGCTTTGGAAATACCTGGAGATTTGAGGGTGGAGCTTGGTGTGGAGTGGGGTTTAGAGAAGGACTTCCTGCAGGACAAGTGAAATAAAACAAGTGGTGTATGTAGTCATAATTCTGGGAGAGTTCCAGCCCCTCGGCTGGAGGATGGTGACCCTAAGAAGGTGGGTGTGGTGGAATGGTTCTTGAATCCTCTCTTGAAAGAGGTGCCCCTTTGACCTCTTGGAGAGGGGGGGGAGGTTATAGTGTGGTTGCTTTAAAGGAACTGTGGACGTGGTGTTCAAGCACTACCGTGGGGGTGGCGGGTAGGACTGTTTGTAGAGAGCCGGATGGTTGGTAAATGGTGAATAATGGCCTTTCCCTGCCCTTCCCTGAAAGTGGGGCCCAAGGCTGGAGACGGCAGGGTGGAGAAACGGATTTCGCTCACTTAGTCACTCGCTGGTGACTTCATCAGCAGGACAAAAAAAAGTTACGCAAGTGCAGGATCTCGAGTGTGAAATGACAGAGGAGGGAACTCTTCTCCGGTTACAGGGGGCGGGTTAAAGATTCCTTTTCTGGGGGCTTTCTCATGTAGCCTTATGGAACAAAGCAATCTTAGTTCTCGGTATTCCTGTGCCTGAGTTTATTAAAATATATATGTGCGTGTGTATATATATATATATATATATATATATATATATATAGTGCAATATTGGCAGCTCTGCATTCATTGGCACCAATTGTCTCTGCAGCTAGAGGCAGCCAGATGCTCTCCACTGGCAAGGATCCATCCTCATGTATTTTTAGCTAATATTGTTTCTGTTGAAAGAAATTGCTGTGTTGCTTTAGGGTGCCAACCTGTATGGTAAAGACAGCTCTCTCAGGGATCGGTTGGGTAATGAGGAATGACTGTTCCAGTACTGAGCTGCAGTGATATCTGTTTGTTGGACTAACACTTGGTGACCGAGTGCCATCTGACCCCAAAGTCACCTCTCCGTCTTGCATTTGGACAGTCTGACAGCCAAATAATGCATGTGTATGAGAGCACTTTCAGGGATTTATCCGCACTAAGCAGGTGACAGCTTTCAAGCCATCTCCTCAATATGCATGTCGTTTGTAATGTTTGTGTCAGATTTTGCTTTCCAAAGATTCACTTTCCTCTCATTTCTTCTACAAACCTTGAAGGGGTGCATCTTTTGTTCAGCTTGCATTTTCATCTTAAGCTTGGTGAAAGTAAGTTTCACTGAAGTCAGTAAAACTTGGTTTTCCGATCGTTTGGATGGTGAAGTAGGCCGGGCTACTAACAGGTCAAATATTAGTCCAGTGTTTATGTTCTCTTGATAAAAGTTGGCATTGTGACTCTTTAGTCACAGGTTTATTGTGTACCGTAATTAGTTGTTTATTGTTTTTTGTAAATATATATTTATTTCAGTTGTTTAAATAAGGTACAGAAAGAAAAGGGTATGAAGGGAAGGAAGGAATTAAACTAGTCATTTATTGTGGTAAATTACTGTATGGACCAGTGAAATAAACTTTGCAGTGAAATGCTGCTGTATTCCTGTTGGGAGATCTTTGCAGCTATACCATGGGACCGGTGGGAGAAGTTCTAGCTATGCTGCAAAGTTCGGCCCTGCTAGGGAACAAGCAAACTGTCTTTACTAATTATTATTATTATTTTATTTATATTCCACCCATTGCCCCATGGGGGTTCAAATGCAATTGCAGTGAAATAAAAAAGTAAAGCACCATTAATACATTGACCTTCTTGAACATAAGAACATAAGAGAGGCCATGTTGGATCAGGCCAATGGCCCATCCAGTCCAACACTCAGTGTCACACAGTGGCCAATATATGTGTGTGTATACACACACACACACACACATATATATATATATACACACACACACACATACATACATACATACTGTGGCTAATAGCCACTGATGGACCTCTGCTCCATATTCTTATCCAATCCCCTCTTAAAGCTGGCTATGCTTGTAGCCGCCACCACCTCCTGTGGCAGTGAATTCCACATGTTAATCACCCTTTGGGTGAAGAAGGACTTCCTTTTATCCGTTCTAACCCGACTGCTCAGCAATTTCATCGAATGCCCACGAGTTCTTGCATTGTGAGAAAGGGAGAAGAGGACTTCTTCCTCTGCTTTCTCCATGCATCATCTTGTCAACCTCTATCATGTCACCCCGCAGTCGACGTTTCTCCAAGCTAAAGAGCCCCGAGCGTTTGAACCTTTCTTCATAGGGCTTGAGTCTTCCTGACCATGGTAAAGTTGATCAGTGTGGCAACCCAGAGGTGTATTTTTAAAAGCTAAATTCAGGAAGTGTTATTGTGTTTATATTGTGTTGAGAGTGCATACACATTTAATGCAGTGTGAAGAATAAGGAAGGATCCAGATTAGAGAAGTTGAGATGGTACACTCATTTCCCAATCTTTCAGCTGTGCCTCTCCCTTCCTCCTTCTCCCCTGTGCACCTGTTTATCAGCGTTTTACAAAACAGTAGCATGGGAATCAGAGGGGGAATCTCCCATGCTCTATGCGTCTCTGCTGTTACATCTCTTTTCTGATCTAGAAGTGTCAAAACTTCTACAACATTGTAGGCCCTGTGTTTCTTTCCATAGAGAAAGGGCAGATGTCATCTGCAGCGTGTACATTCAACATGGCTGTTGCAGCGGACCAGGGTCTCCAGCCTGTGAGCGTATTTTGAATTCCAACGTGGATAGCACGATAGGGATAGCAGCAAAATGGCTGGTGCAGGAGGTGGAGCCAGCAACCAAATTATCGCTACAGCTTAATTTAGGTAACACTTTGTGCTGTGGTGGCAGCCGCTGCCAAAACATTGTTAAAAACATTGCACAACCAGTTAAATCTCCAGTAGTCTGTCAGAAGTCTTGCTGGGGGAAAGCCTCACCAGCATCCTAAAAACACTTGCAGGTGTCAGAGGTGCTCATGGGCTCCATGTTGGGGGTGCCTGGTGCGGACACTAGATGAACAAGAGGCAAACTGTAACAATACTATACCAGGGGTGTCGAAGTCTTTTGTTATGAGGACCAGATATGTGAATGAGACCTTGTTGGGTCAGGCCATGTGTGTTTCATAAAATGTAATGCCAGGTAGCAAGAGATATAATAAACTTTATAAAGGACACAGACAAAGATTTTTTTTTTAAAGCTTAAAATAAAACAAGCTTCAAGTATTAGCATTCTTGCAATATTGTGGTCAGTATCAAGGCAAGCTCTCCCCCCCCCCACCTTCCTCCCCAAGAGAGGACCCTCAGCCAATGGGGAAAATAGAGGCTTTGTTCTGTAGCTTCTATGCAATTGAGAAATCCTGGCAAAGCAAGCTGTGATGCAGAAGGAAGCAAGAGAAAAGGAGAAGGAAGCAGACTTACTCGTGGGCCTGAGAGGAGCCCTCTGGGGGCCTGATCCGGCCCTTGGGCCACATGGTTGACATCCCTGGTATAGACCGTGTTCAGTATTCCTGATCTCATAGGGTAGAAGTTTATATATTTTTGGGTTTGGGATCTGAATATCTCTTGTTAAGAACAGGTTAGGATAATGATGGTAGTTACATTGATTCACAAACAGTCTTTTGAACAGCATTAGGATGCGTGCAGTAAATGAGTAAATGAATCTGTTTCTGTGTGTCACGTAACATTAATTGTACAAGGAAGACCATACTTGTAATACACTGTGCTTCTCTTCAGAGTGGATAAATTCACTGTGCCTGTTGTGTGCAGTCTCTTCAGGAAGTATCGGCTTACACTGAATCGTGAAGTTGCATTTGTCATTGTCTCAACGTTCTTGTGGCCTATAAAATTAACCACTCACTGTATTTGTCTTTAACCTTGTCTGTCTTCTCCCACTGCAAAGCTCCTTTGTTGATTAAACATACCTGAAATTTTACTTGAAAGCACTGCGGAAACAACTCTGGAGGATTCTTGTTTCTTTCATTCTCAGCTTCGTACATCGTTGGTTTTATGAAGCAATACTAACTCTCCAAAGATTTTAAAATGAATCTGCTTTTAACCCAAGACCATGTAGCGAGGCTTTCACAAAAATCTGTTGTGCGCTAATTCCAGGGAAGCACCCAGAACATGGAGTACATACAGCTGGAAGGAACAAAATCCATGACTAACAAAGTCTATGGCAACGTAAAAGAGTAACCAGTTTTTTTGTGCCATAGGCATTTCTGAGTCAATGTGCCTTGACTCACAAAAGCCTCCATGACAAATTTATTTGTCTCGAAAGTGCCAGAAGATGGTGTCATGAGTGCATCCCTCACTTTGAGGTCCGCGGGATGAAACTTAAATACAATATTATCGGAAATGGTTTTCTTATCAAGTTACTGTGGACGTTTCTTTATTATCTCTCATGGGAGACTTTAGGTCTCCCCTTTTTAAAAAAATTGCTGACTGCACGTAAAAATGAAATTAGCAAAAAATACTCAAGTTTAAAAAAAAACTGGCCCAAAAACATTGCAAAATCGGGTGTATCTGGTCTGGAAGTCATTCGCAGTCCACAAGCTTTGCATATGGCTTACAGGCAAAGGAGAGTTTTTCTCATATCCAGCTATAGCACCTTTTTTCTCCTTTGGCATTCATTCTTGCTTAAGGGGAAAAAATCCAATGTTGTTTCTCAGTAATTAATTTTTTGGAGAAGTGCAAGATGCCAGTTTCCGTTCTCGTCATCTTTTCCCATAGGGATGTTTCCCACCATTGGTTTTTAAAATCCTATTTATTATCACACTGTTCAGAGTAAAAGCAATTCTGTATTTTTGTATGCTGAATTAAGAACTAACGCAGCTTGCGATTTAAGTAGTTTAAAGACTTGTGAGTTTTTTTGCTGTAGGCCTAACAGCAAGTACTATAGTGCTTATGACCTTCTACTTATTGACATCAGGGCATGATAAATCCGGGACACCGGGTTGCCGCAGCGTTTAGAAAAGTTCACTGTGGCGCCTGGTATTTTTAACTGGGATTTTATTGTAGTGACTCTCAGGGAGAAGTACAAAGCTTCTTATTTCGCATTAGGGAATGGAGAGCCAGTTTGGTGTAGTGGTTAAGTGTGCGGACTCTTATCTGGGAGAACCGGGTTTGATTCCCCACTCCTCCACTTGCACCTGCTAGAATGGCCTTGGGTCAGCCATAGCTCTGGCAGAGGTTGTCCTTGAAAGGGCAGCTGCTGTGAGAGCCCTCTCCAGCCCCACCCACCTCACAGGGTGTCTGTTGTGGGGGAGGAAGGTAAAGGAGATTGTGAGACGCTCTGAGACTCTTCGGAGTGGAGGGCGGGATATAAATCCAATATCTTCTTCTTCTTCTTCTTCTTCTTTTGTTATGTGGCAAAAAAAACACACACACACACACATGTATGAAGCTCACGTCACTGCTTGTCTGTGTTAACTTTGCATCACGGCGGTGGATGAATTGCTTACATATTAAGTAGAAACTGTTCAGCAGCAACAAATTGGTCTCCTCATTCTTGTTTTCTGCTATAGGTAAAGCCTTTGCCTAGCTTATCCTGCTCTGCTTTTTCCATGCTGCAAAACCGAAAGGTTGTGTTAAAGTAGCTATACAATCATCAAGGTTTTATAGAGGCCAGAGCAAAGCAGGGAAAATGTGTGGCTTCCTCTAAAAGAACGTGCACATAACAGCATACTGTAGAGTCAGTTTGGTGTAGAGCCAGTTTGGTGTAGTGGTTAAGTGTGTGGACTCTTATCTGGGAGAACCGGGTTTGATTCCCCACTCCTTCACTTGCACTTGCTGGAATGGCCTTGGGTTAGCCATAGCTCTGGCAGAGGTTGTCCTTGAAAGGGCAGCTCCTGTGAGAGCCCTCTCAGCCCCACCCACCTCACAGGGTGTCTGTTGTGGGGGAGGAAGGGAAAGGAGATTGTGAGCTGCTCTGAGACTCTGATTCAGAGAAAAGGGCGGGGTATAAATCTGCAATTCTTCTTCTTCTTCATGTTCCTCTTGCAAAGGGAAGGGGCAGAAAATCCCACCGTTCAATGATACGTCATACATGAAAGGAGATGATGTGGGGCTGCTGCTTTCCTCCATAAATTCAGTGTGAGGGGAGTCTGTTCATTGTCCCCTAATCTCAACTTGGTGTATTTAGCCATGTGGCTCCAAGCTACAGTTGCCTCCAGGCTAGACTTCTGTAATACAGTCTACATGAGTTTGCCGTTACAGACGCTTCAGTGCTGGAGCCCAGTAATTATTAGACACTAAGCAGAATATGCACATCACAACCATTCTGCAGGTTACCCAGTTATTGGGCTCAGTGTAAAGTCGGTTATCGCCCACAGAATCTTTAAGAGAGCCAGCTGCGGTATAGTGGTAAAGAGCGACAGACTCTAACCTGGAGAACCAGGTTTGATTCCCTGTTCCTCCACTTGGGTCAGCTATGGTTCTCTCATAGCTGTTTTCTCAAAAGCGGTTCTCTCAGAGCTTTCTCAGCCCCACCTACCTCACAAGGGTGGGGAGAGGAAGGGAAGGAGATTGTAAACTGCTCTGAGACTCGAAGCAAAGGGCAGGGTATAAATCTAATTCTTCTACTTGGACATCTCCTGCAGTGCTTTGCTGCGAGAATCCTTCTAATGATGCCATATGAAGCTGCCTTCTACTGAATCAGACCCCGGGTCCATCAAAGTCAGTATTGTCTTCTCAGACTGGCAGCAGCTCTCCAGGGTCTCAAGCTGAGGTTTTTCACACCTATTTGCCTGGACCCTTTTTTTGGAGATGCCGGGGATTGAACCTGGGACCTTCTGCTTCCCAAGCAGATGCTCTACCACTGAGCCACAGTCCCTCCTCATCATGTAAATGGCTTAAGATTGGTAGCTGCCTGTTCATGTACGTTCTCAATGCTGGCTTCTGTAGAACTATGGTAAAAGGGAACAGTCCAGGAGGGTGTCTTCATAAAGGAATAGGATTGTACTCCACTTCAGCAGCTATTGTAGGTCCCGCCTGTTTTTACTCCATTGTATTGCACGTCGTAACCCGTTTTCTGTATTTTTTAAAAACTGTATATCTTGTTTTAGTTTTGTTTGTGCTGTTCCCTGCTTATGTGATCCTGGGCCTGTTGGTTTGTTTGTCTAATTGGGAGTGCCCTGTTTCACATCCTGTAGTCTGCCTTGAGCCTCAGTGGGAAAGATGGGCTATAAAGTAAAAATGACATCTGTAAAATGAAGTGCTTTTTCAAATTACATAAGGGCAGAGCTGAAAAACTTTATGCGCGTGTTTTTGCATGCCCCCCCCCCAATCACAACAAACGATTGGCTCTTAAATAGGATTCTAGATCCTAAAAGAATGAGTCTTGTGCCTAGGAATGTGAATACTTCTTTCTAGTCAAAATGAGTGGTTGTAAGAGGGGAGAATACTGCTGCTTTGCTTTGAATCAAGAAAATGGATACATATAGGTTGGGTAAAATATCAACGCACTTGGCTCTGTTTTTTCTATGGCAGTTGATGAGCTCTTAGAGTATACGCTTTGGACGCACAAGGTCCCTCTTTGATCCCTTCCTCTTCAGTCGAAGGATATTGGATGGCAGAAAGGACCGTCTTGTAGAGCTGCCGTTACAACAAGCAGTGCTAGACCAAAGGTCCAACTTGGTCTGCTTCACATATTCAGCTTATGCCTTAGTGTAGAACAAAATTGGTTTCTAAAATGTATCAGTGCCCAAGAAAGGTTTTCTCAAGCGCAGTCTTAAGACGTTTCCATTTTTCACCTAAGGAATGATGTATAAATGTAAAACAAGTGGGAACCCATGGACAATTTGGAGATGGAATAAAAACTGGGCATGATCTTCATTCACCTCCTCTGCCCTCCTCCTCAGTTGCTTCATAGCACATGGGAGTCATCTCACTGCTCCCAGGATGTTCATGTGGGAAAACAGGATCGGGCACTGCAAAAGCATACCACATTCTCCCCTGGAAGTGTCTCCAGTGGCAGAGAGGAATAGCTCCATTGAAGCAAACTTAAGCGGGCGAGATGGGCAAAGGGGGGTTGGGGGTGGTAGTTCCCTCTCCCCTCAAATCTTCAGGCAGAAATCCTTGTTTCATGCGGACCACACAGTCTTCCTACTGAGAGAAGAGGAGATTTATACCCCGTCCTTCGCTAGCCAGAGGAGTCTCAGATCTCTTCCCCTCCCCACAGCAGACACCTTGTGGGGTAGGTGGGGCTGAGAGAGCTCCCCCAGAACTGCTCTTCAGCAGAACAGCCTTGAGAGAATTTTATCAGAGATTCATTACCCCCATTAGGCTTAATGGATTTATGTGCGTCACCTTTGCTTTTATAAGAAGTGAGATATATATCAAACTACGTTTGACCGTAAAAGCTAGCAACTCTTTGCAGTCTGTCAGCTGTACTAGAGAAGGCTGATAACTGATAGCTACCCTGTTGTTATGAGGAGTCTTGGCAGAGAGTAGAGAGCCAGTTTGATGCAGTGGTTGAGTGGGCGGACTCTTATCTGGGAGAACCGGGTTTGATTCCCCACTCCTCCACCTGCAGCTGCTGGAATGGCCTTGGGTCAGCCATAGTGGTTAAGTGTGCGGACTCTTATCTGGGAGAACCGGGTTTGATTCCCCCACTCCTCCACCTGCAGCTGCTGGAATGGCCTTGGGTCAGCCATAGTGGTTAAGTGTGCGGACTCTTATCTGGGAGAACCGGGTTAGATTCCCCACTCCTCCACTTGCACCTGCTGAGATGGCCTTGGGTCAGCCATAGCTGTGACAGGGGTTGTCCTTGAAACTGCAGCTGCTGTGAGAGCCCTCTCCAGCCCCACCCACCTCACAGGGTGTCTGTTGTGAGGGAGGAAGATAAAGGGGATTGTGAGCCACTCTGAGATTCGAAGTGGAGGGCAGGATATAAATCCAGCGTCGTAGTCTTGTTGGGAAGGATGCTATAAAAAGTATTTTTACTGCACTCTGATCTGAATGGCCGAGGCTAGGCTGACCTAGTCAGTTCTCAGGATCTAAGCAGGGTCGTCCCTGGTCAGTATTTGGATGGGGTCCAGGGTCGCTACACAGAGGCAGGCAATGGCAAACTTGAACATCTCTTGCCTTGAAAACCCTACAGGGCCACCAGAATTTGACTGTGATTTGACAGCACTTTCCACCCTCCCTTGTGTGGATCTCTGGTTATAGAAGGTATTCAAGAAACTTGGTGGGATGCAAGAGAAGGGGATTGTATCTTGAGTAGAGGTGTGTAACCTTGGAGGAACACTCAGTAAATCAGATAAATTTTCATCTTCTGGCTTACTTAAACGCCTTCATTCTATGAAGCTGTCCTCTGATTATATTCTTTAGGGGTTTTTTTAAAGTGTTATTACTGCAACATTATATCTTAGGTTCTTGTTCCTTAATTTTTGCCTCATGATGGACTCGTTTTCTGTTTTGTTCCCTCACCCCAGTCTCACTAGTTAAGGGTGGGTAGCTGGCTCAAGACTAACTCAAGCTTTCATCCTTCCGAGGTCAATAAAATAAGTCCCCAGCTTGCTTGGGGATAAGTGTAGATGACTGGGGAAGGCAGTGGTAAACCACTCCATAAAAAGTCTGGCAAGAAACCGTTACAGTGACATCACCCGTTAATTCGGTAACAACTGCATTCTTGCACAGGGGACTACCTTTACCTTTTTCCTTACCACAACAGTTTAGGGGGCCTTTTAAAGACACTTGCGACCCCGTGGCGCAGAGTGGTAAAGCAGCAGTACTGTGGTCTGAACTCTCTGCTCACGACCTGAGTTCAAGTCCCCAGCTTGCTGGGGGGGAAAGCATAGACGACTGGGGGAGGCAATGACAAACCACCCCATCAAAAGTCTGCCGTGAAAACGTTGTGAAAGCAACAGTCACCCCAGAGTCGGAAACGACTGGTGCTTGCACAGGGGACCTTTCCTTTCCTTAAAGACACTGGGAAGAGAGAGAACATAAAGATGTTTTCATACTTTCATACAGAGCCAGTTTGGTGTAGTGGTTAAGTGTGCGGACCCTTATCTGGGAGAACCAGGTTTGATTCCCCACTCCTCCACTTGCACCTGCTGGAATGGCCTTGGGTCAGCCATAGCTCTGGCAGAGGTTGTCCTTGAAAGGGCAGCTGCTGTGAGAGCCCTCTCCAGCCCCACCCACCTCACAGGGTGTCTGTTGTGGGGGGAGAAGACATAGGAGATTGTAAGCCGCTCTGAGTCTCTGATTCAGGGAGAAGGGTGGGATATAAATCTGCAATTCTTCTTCTACTTTAGCCAAGTGCTTCCTCTTGCCAGTCTGGTAATCCAGGTTTTGTAAGATGAGTAGCTGTGAAGCAGCAGAACTAAATTTGGGTCCAGTAGCACCTTTAAGTTTTAGTCACGATACACACTTTAGTGTGCGCACACACTTCTTCAGATACGTTGAAATGGAAGCTACCAGTCCGTACACATAGGTGAGAGGGTGAGGGTTTTGTCAGAATTCCCTAGAAAGTTGAAACCATAATGACAGGGCACGTCATGTAAACATTTTGCAAACCAACCCCTAAACGGCAGGCTGATAGACTTTAATTAGGGAGTACTATAAATACAGTGCTCGAGAGAAGCATGATCCAGTAGGAGGAATGATTTCAGTGTGATTGAAGATCAGCAGTCATGAATACATGCGGGACATTCAGCAACATTTCAGCTACATTTTCCTTAGGTATTATGTGATTTAAAATGAAATGCACACTTGCTTAAAAGCAAATTTGACTCCTGTGTAATGAAAGGATTATAGGGGGGGGGGGGACACCTTTGTCAGTCATCACTCAATATATACTTACAGTTCATGTTCTTACAGTTCTAAGGTTCAGAGTGTGGTGCCCTTATCCATCTCTATTTTAGCCTAGAGCCAGTTTGGTGTAGTGGTTAAGTGTGCGGACTCTTATCTGGGAGAACCGGGTTTGATTCCCCACTCCTCCACTTGCACCTGCTGGAATGGCCTTGGGTCAGCCATAGCTCTGGCAGAGGTTGTCCTTGAAAGGGCAGCTGCTGTGAGAGCCCTCTCCAGCCCCACCCACCTCACAGGGTGTCTGTTGTGGGGGAGGAAGGTAAAGGAGATTGTGAGCCGCTCTGAGACTCTTCGGAGTGGAGGGCAGGATATAAATCCAATATCTTCTTCTACCTCACACGGTGTCTGTTGTGGGGTGGAGGAAGGTAAAGGAGATTGTGAGCCGCTCTGAGACTCCTCGGAGGGGAGGGCGGGATATAAATCCAATGTCTTCATCTACCTCACAGGGTGTCTGTTGTGGGGGGGGGGGGAAGGTAAAGGAGATTGTGAGCCGCTCTGAGACTCTTCGGAGTGGAGGGCGGGATATAAATCCAATATCTTCTTCTT